>NC_084734.1:89211338-89291338 GCF_033978785.1 Entelurus aequoreus | reverse complement strand
ATATCACCACATGGGCTCAGGAACACTTCAGAAACCCACTGTCAGTAACTACAGTTGATCGCTACATTTGTAAGTGCAAGTTAAAACTCTCCTATGCAAGGCGAAAACCGTTTATCAACAACACCCAGAAACGCAGTCGGCTTCGCTGGGCCTGAGCTCATCTAAGATGGACTGATACAAAGTGGAAAAGTGTTCTGTGGTCTGACGAGTCCACATTTCAAATTGTTTTTGGAAACTGTGGACGTCGTGTCCTCCGGACCAAAGAGGAAAAGAACCATCCGGATTGTTCTAGGCGCAAAGTGTAAAAGGCAGCATGTGTGATGGTATGGGGGTGTATTAGTGGCCAAGACATGGGTAACTTACACATCTGTGAAGGCACCATTAATGCTGAAAGGTACATACAGCTTTTGGAGCAACATATGTTGCCATCCAAGCAACGTTACCATGGACGCCCCTGCTTATTTCAGCAAGACAATGCTGTTACATCAACGTGGCTTCATAGTAAAAGAGTGCGGGTACTAGACTGGCCTGCCTGTAGTCCAGACATTGAAAATGTGTGGCACCTAAAATAGCAGAAGGGAGACCCCCGGACTGTTGAACAACTTAAGCTGTACATCAAGCAAGAATGGGAAAGAATTCCACTTCAAAAATGTGTCTCCTCACTTCCCAAACCTTTACTGAGTGTTGTTAAAAGGAAAGGCCATGTAACACAGTGGTGAACATGCCCTTTCCCAACTACTTTGGCACGTGTTGCAGCCATGAAATTCTAAGTTAATTATTATTTGAAAAAAAACAAATAAAGTTTATGAGTTTGAACATCAAATATGTTGTCTTTGTAGCATATTCAACTGAATATGGCTTGAAAAGGATTTTCAAATCATTGTATTCCGTTTATATTTACATCTAACACAATTTCCCAACTCATATGGAAATGGGGTTTGTAGTCCTAACGTGCAATATCACCCCCCCGGTGGGACACACTCGAGCAAAGATTTGGCAGAAAATAAGCGGTTCCCACCTCACCTGGCACTTCTTCATCATTGCCAGATGTTTCAATCAAACACGCAGCTACAGAGTGTGGAGATACACCCAGAGGTGGGCTTACAAGTCGCTGGGGGGGCGGTGAGTTTACGCTGTGCCTCTCCTCCCTAACTGGTGACGCTTGGAGTGGAGCTGCTGTTGTTTATGGAGAGCGGGAAGGGTCACCCTGTCACTGAATTCCCAGCAACTCTGGGAAGAGTCATGTATCAGGATAACAGGTCATCTGTCATGGCCATTGTTGTACCATCACTTACATGCACTTCACAATTATTATAAGTTGCATGTACAGTTTTTTAGTTTTGTTTGGATGAAGGCCAAATCTCTGCCTTCAGTGATACCACTTCTTTTATCATTAAGAACACTAAATGGTCCCTAGTGTGTGAATGTTGTCTGTCTATCTGTGTTGGCCCTGCGATGAGGTGGCGACTTGTCCAGGGTGTACCCCGCCTTCCGCCCGAATGCAGCTGATATAGACTCCAGCAACCCCAAAAGGGACAAGCGGTAGAAAATGGATGGATGGATGCATCATTCAATGGGGGTAGGGTTGTACGGTGCAGACTGTATTGATCTATATTGATATATAATGTATATATTGTGTTTTTTATGTTGATTTAATAAAAAAATAAAATAAAACAAAACTTTTTTTTTTTAAACTTTTTTTTTTTATTTCTTGCGCGGCCCGGTACAGATTGGTACCGGTCCGCGGCCCGGTGGTTGGGGACCACTGCTATATAGTACCGCAATTTTAATGAATCATATTCGGTACTACCGCCTCTAAAGAGTACCGGTCCCCCCCGCCTCCTTTTTTTTTAACGGGAATGACAGCGTGACATTGCTGGTTTTACAAGCAGACGAGCATGTTCGGCAGCGCACAATCATGGAGTACTTACAAGCAGACACAGTGTGTAGACAGAAAAGTGAGAACGGACGCATTTTGGCTTAAAAACTAACAATAAAGATGAAGTTATAACACTGAAACACCCTCAGGAAGAGGTGCTTTAAGACAGTGGTCCCCAACCACCGGGCTGCGGCCCGGTCCCGGTCCGCGGACCGATTGGTACCGGGCCGCACAAGAAATTTTTTATTTTATTTTTATTTTTTATTTATTTTATTTTTTTTAAATAAAATCAACATAAAAAACACAATATATACATTATATATCAATATAAATCAATACAGTCTGCAGGGATACAGTCCGTAAGCACACATGATTGTATTTATTTATGTAAAAAAAAATGTAAATACACTCCCCCCCCCCCACCCCCCGCCCCACCGGTCCGTGGGACACATTTTCAAGCGTTGACCGGTCCGCAGCTACAAAAAGGTTGGGGACCACTGCTTTAAGACATGGCTAGCTAGCTAGCGGCTAACGTTCAGCCGCAGTCGTCCGTGTTGTAGCTACTTCTAAATCACATGAACTACTTTTATATAAGCTACCTTTTATATGAAGTACTTTTCCGGGAACTACCTTTCCATAAACTTACTTTACATAATGTACTTTTATATGAAAGTACTTTTCCATGAACTACTTTTACATGAACTACTTTTACATGAAGTGCTTTTATATGAAGTACTTTTATATGAAGTACTTTGCACTAATCCCGGCCTCCATGGCGACAAATAAAGTGAGTTTCTTACAAGTAGCATTATCACTGCAGGACGAGGAATAGCTAAACATGCTTCACCAGCGTCACAATGTAAACAAACACCATGGGTGGATCGACACCTAACATCCACTGTAATGATACCAAGTACAGGAGTAGTATCTAGTCGATACTACTATGATTACATTGATATTTTTTAGCGCCACAAAATCTTTTTTCATTTAAAAAAAATTTACATTATGTTTATAAACTCAGGAAATACGTCCCTGGACACATGAGGACTTAAATTGTGTCCATTGTATGATCCTGTAACTACTTGGTATCGGATCGATACCTAAATTTGTGGTATCATCCAAAACTAATGTAGAGTATCCAAACAACAGAAGAATAAGTGATGTTTACATTTGAACAGAAGTGTAGATAGAACATGTTGAAATGGAAAATAAGCAGATATTAACAGTAAATGAACAAGTAGATTAATCATTAATTTTCTACCACTTGTCCTTCATAATTTTGACAAAATAATAGAATGGAAAATGACACAATATGTTATTGCATACGTCAGCAGCTAAATTAGTAGCCATTTTTTGTTTACTTACTAATAAAAGACAAGTTGTCTTGTATGTTCACTATTTTATTTAAGGACAAAATTGCAATAAGAATATGTTTGATGTACCGTAAGATTTTTTGTTAAAATAAAGTCAATAATGCCATTTTTGTGGTGCCCTTTACTTAGAAAACTATCAAAAAGTATCGAAATACATTTTGGTACCGGTACCACTACCAAGATATTGGTATCGGGACAACCCTAAATGAGGTAATTACAGATATTGTTAAAAAATGGCAACAAACAGGATTAAACATAATCACCTTGTTTGAAAAAAAAACCCCGAGAAAAGTAGTTTATTGGCGGGTGGGACACTTAATGACGAGTTTGACATTTTAAAATGATGTCAATCTCAGTATTTTTCCTCAACTACTCCTAACAGGACACGTGTAAATGACCAATGTTTCATCGCATCATGCTTTTATGATTCTAAAGACTCAAAACACTCATGAACATAGATTATTGTCATTGTTTAAAACATATAATATAACATATAATACGATATAGTGTAGTGCAGGGGTCACCAACGCGGTGCCCGCGGGCACCAGGTCGCCCGTAAGGACCAGATGAGTAGCCCGCTGGCCTGTTCTAAAAATAGCTCAAATAGCAGCACTTACCAGTGAGCTGCCTCTATTTTTTAACTTTTATTTATTTACTAGCAAGCTGGTCTCGCTTTGCCCGACATTTTTAATTCTAAGAGAGACAAAACTCAAATTGAATTTGAAAATCCAAGTAAATATTTTAAAGACTTGGTCTTCACTTGTTTAAATAAATTATTTTCTTTTTTTTTACTTTGCTTCTTATAACTTTCAGAAAGACAATTTTAGAGAAAAAATACAACCTTAAAAATGATATTAGGATTTTTAAACACATATACCTTTTTACCTTTTAAATTCCTTCCTCTTCTTTCCTGACAATTTAAATCAATGTTCAAGTAAATTTATTTTTTTATTGTAAAGAATAATAAATACATTTTAATTTAATTCTTCATTTTAGCTTCTATTTTTTCAACGAATAATATTTCTTCAAACTTATTATGATTAAAATTCGAAAAAAATATTCTGGCAAATCTAGAAAATCTGTAGAATCAAATTTAAATCTTATTTCAAAGTCTTTTGAATTTCTTTTAAAAATTTTGTTCTGGAAAATCTAGAAGAAATAATGATTTGTCTTTGTTAGAAATATAGCCTGGTCCAATTTGTTATATATTCTAACAAAGTGCAGATTGGATTTTAACCTATTTAAAACATGTCATCCAAATTCTAAAATTAATCTTAATCAGGAAAAATTACTAATGATGTTCCATAAATTATTTTTTTAATTTTTTCAAAAAGATTCGAATTAGCTAGTTTTTCTCTTTTTTTCGGTTGAATTTTAAAAAGTCAAAATTAAAGATAAACTATGTTTCAAAATTTAATTGTAATTTTTTTCGTGTTTTCTCTTCTTTTAAACCGTTCAATTAAGTGTAAATATCATTAATTATTAATAATAACATAGAGTTAAAGGTAAATTGAGCAAATTGGCTATTTCTGGCAATTTATTTAAGTGTGTATCAAACTGGTAGCCCTTCGCATTAATCACTACCCAAGAAGTAGCTCTTGCTTTCTAAAAGGTTGGTGACCCCTAGTGTAGTGTAATATGATGTAATGTAATATATGATATGACATGGTATGATACCATTCAATTTTATGTAATACAATAGAATTTCATAAAATATAATAACATTTAGTTTTAAATAATATAATATAATATGATACAGTGTAGTTAAATATTATCAATCAATGTTTATTTATATAGCCCTAAATCACAAGTGTCTCAAAGGGCTGCACAAGCCACAACGACATCCGCAGTGCGGAGCCCACATAAGGGCAAGGAAAAACTCACAACCCCAATGAGATGTCGATGTAATAATGTGATATGATATGGTATGAAATAGTTCAATTTGACATGATTTTATATCTTATAATATAATTCAATTCTAAATAATTTTACATAATATAATCTAGTATAATATAATTTAATTGTATATACTGTAATAAAATTGTGTTCGATATATAATGTAATGTAGTGTAAAATGTAATATAATGTGATATTATATGGTATAATATAATTAAGTGATGTGATGTGATATAATTTGACTTAATATGATATTATATATTATAATTTAATTTGATATAATATAATATAATTTAATTTGATATAAGTTTATGTTGTATAATATAATATATTGTATATATACATTGATGTTGATAAATTAGTACTGTATTAAACCATTACCGTATTTTCTGGACCATAGGGCGCACCGTATTATAAGGCGGAGTTTAATAATGTAAAGTCACTACACCGGTATGTTTTAGCGCTTTCATGGCGAGTTTACTGACAGATATAAGTAAGAACTTTACACTACTTTATGTTAGAAATGGCAACAATGGAGATTGAATGTCACATAACAAGAAGATAGACAAAAAGAAGAAGCTTATCGACGACGGCCTGGACACGGACTACAAAGGCAAAAGCGCGCACATTTTCAGGATTCATGCAGATCCCAAATACAGACCAGCGGGTACCAGGAGGTAAGAAAAGTTGGTTTTGCATATGTGGAGGTTGCCCTCCTGTGGGTTTTTCTGTCACAAAGATCCTTCGTGAGCTCAGTAGTCTGAGGTAACAAGTCTTTTTATTTTCATAAGCAGTGTGGTTTTGCTTTCCAGCAAAATGTCTCTCGCTCTCATGTCTCTGCTCACCAGCAAATCTCGACCACGTCT
The DNA here is from genome assembly GCF_033978785.1 of Entelurus aequoreus. Classification (NCBI taxonomy): domain Eukaryota; kingdom Metazoa; phylum Chordata; class Actinopteri; order Syngnathiformes; family Syngnathidae; genus Entelurus; species Entelurus aequoreus. The sequence goes on along the minus strand of NC_084734.1, from coordinate 89,285,324 downwards.
CTCGCCCCGGCTGCTGCTAATAAGGCCGACAGGTGATTAGATAACAAGCCCCAGCTGGGCAATCTACTCGCTGACTTCGAGGCCGGTCCTTACACACCCCGGCAGGCCCGCAGACCACGCCCCCCTCCACAACATAATATTGCCAAACAAAACACCAGATAATATGTCTTACCTTATACACACACCATAATAATACTCCGATTTTGTAGCACAGTACAATCCATCAAGCGGTGTGGCTTCATAGCTTACCAAAGTCCTACTAAAACATTCTGATAGATTTTTGAGCGCCGTGTGTAATGTTCTATATTTTCAATGGAACATATAAAATTGTGGTATTGTTTACTTGAGTCATATTGCAGTCTACACGTATCTCTTATGTGTGACTGCCATCACATTGCAGTCTACAGATACTGTATCTCTTATGTGTGACTGCCATCTACTTATCATTTCACCATGTACCAAATAAAATAGCTTCGAGTCTGTAAAAATACTGTCTGTTCACCAGCAAATCTCAACCACGTCTCTCGCTCCGGCTGCTGCTAATAAGGGCGACAGGTGATTAGATAACAAGCCCCAGCTGGGCAATCTACTCGCTGACTTCGAGGCCGGTCCTTACACACCCCGGCAGGCCCTCAGACCACGCCCCCCCTCCACAACATAATATCGCCAAACAAAACGCCAGATAATATGTCTTACCTTATACACACACCATGATAATACTCCTATGTTGAAGCACAGTACAATCCATCAAGCGGTGTGGCTTCATAGCTTACCAAAGTCCTGCTAAAACATTTTGATAGATTTTTGAGCGCCGTGTGTAATGTTCTATATTTTCAATGGAACATATAAAATTGTGGTGTTTACTTGAGTCATATTGCAGTCTACACGTATCTCTTATGTGTGCATACTTGCCAACCCTCCCGTTTTTACCGGGAGACTCCCGGTATTCAGCGCCTCTCCCCGACAACCTCCCGGCAGAGATTTTCTCCCGACAAACTCCCGGTATTCAGCCGGAGCTGGAGGCCACGCCCCCTCCAGCTCAATGCGGACCTGAGACTGAGTGGGGACAGCCTGTTCTCACGTCCGCTTTCCCACAATATAAACAACTTGCCTGCCCAATGATGTCATAACATCTAGGGCTTTTAGAGAGTAGAGTGCACAACTGCGCACACAACAAGGAGACGAAGCAGAAGAACGAGGAAGTTACAGACATGGCGACGCCGTCGACGAGCAAGATGAAGAAATACGCTTGCAAGTTCCAAAATGAATGGAAACAAGAATTTCAGTTCATCCAGGACAGTTCGAAGGGGAAGGTGTATGTTGCCTGTTAGGGATGTCCGATAATGGCTTTTTGCCGATATACGATATTCCGATATTGTCCAACTCTTTAATTACCGATACCGATATCAACCGATACCGATATCAACCGATACCGATATCAACCGATATATGCAGTCGTGGAATTAACACATTATTATGCCTAATTTGGACAACCATGTATGGTGAAGATAAGGTACTTTTAAAAAAAAATTGTAAAATAAGATGAATAAACTAAAAACATTTTCTTGAATAAAAAAGAAAGTACAACAATATAAAAACAGTTACATAGAAACTAGTAATTAATGAAAATTAGTAAAATGAAGTGTTAAAGGTTAGTACTATTAGTGGAGCAGCAGCACGCACAATCATGTGTGCTTACGGACTGTATCCCTTGCAGACTGTATTGATATATATTGATATATAATGTAGGAAGCAGAATATTAATAACAGAAAGAAACAACCCTTTTGTGTGAATGAGTGTAAATGGGGGAGGGAGGTTTTTTGGCTTGGTGCACTAATTGTAAGTGTATCTTGTGTTTTTTATGTGGATTTAATTTTTTAAAAAAAAGAAACAAAAAAAACCCGATACTGATAATAAAAAAAACCGATACCGATAATTTCTGATATTACATTTTAACGCATATATCGGCCGATAATATCGGCAGGCCGATATTATCGGACATCTCTATTGCCTGTACGTTTTGTAGTACAGACTTCTCCATTGAACACGGTGGCTGAAATGATATACTCATCATGAACAGAGAAGTTAAACAGGGACAATGATGCCATCTAGTGGATAGTCACCAGAACACTGAAATTCAAGTATTTATTTTATTCATAATGTATAATAAAATAAATATATATATATATAGCTACAATTCACTGAAAGTCAAGTATTTCATATATATATATATATATGAAATATATATGAAATACTCGAGTTGGTGAATTCTAGCTGTAAATAACCACGCCACACCCCCACCCCCTACCCCCCACCACCCGATATTGGAGGTCTCAAGGTTGGCAAGTATGTATGTGTGACTGCCATCACATTGCAGTCTACATGTACTGTATCTCTTATGTGTGACTGCCATCTACTTATCATTTCACCATGTACCAAATAAAATAGCTTCGCGGTCGGTAAGCACAACCAAAATTATTCCGTACATTAGGTTATAAGGCGCACTATCGAGTTTTGAGAAAAGGAAAGGATTTAAAGTGCGCCTTATAGTCCGAAAAATACGGTATTTTAGTCCAAAACAGGTCTTAAAGAAGAGGGGTTGTCTTATATTCAGGGTTGTCTTATATTCAGGGTGGTCTTAGGGCTCTGCTGTGTGATGTTGTTCTTCTGATCTTGGCCTGAGCCATGTGTCAACAGAACTATATCAAGTAGCAAACATGACATATTGCTGCTAGAAGATATTTAATACACAGATGTTGTCATCAAAGCAGCTGCTGAGCTCGTGTTAGCGAGCACTGGCATCACCTTGAGATTTATGAGCGCCACTCGCCTTGAGCTGGTGGTCACGTGGAGCTGTCACCGCGCACCAGTCGTTAGCGCGGGGGCGCAACTCCCTGAGTGGACCGACTCCCGATGCTGCACCCCCCCAACCTCCCTAAGGGGGTGAGTGCGACCCCTCCACTTTCGTCATCATCGCCAGCAGGGTCCCAAGTGTATCGGCGGTCCTGGGAAAGTTCTAGAGGGATAGTGTGGGAACGTGAACCAGTGACAAAAAGGGGGGCAGAATGGGGGCTTATTTGTGTGTGTGTGTGTGTGTGTGTGTGTGTGTGTGTGTGTGTGTGTGTGTGTGTGTGTGTGTGTGTGTGTGTGTGTGTGTGTGTGTGTGTGTGTGTGTGTGTGTGTGTGTGTGTGTGTGTGTGACGTATTCGTATATTTCAACAAAGGCATATAGAACATGTTGTTGCTCTTTCAATCTTTCACCTATTTTTATTAGGAACAGAAGAAATGGGCTGCTCATGTTTTTGGAACAAACTCAAGATATATTTTCATTTTGGGGAACGGAAGCGCCAAAGGCAACTCATTTAAAGCGATAGTCAATATGACTTTGAAGCTTTTCAGGGGATGATTGCTATGTGAGCTAAAAAAAAGCCAGCAAAAATTGACAAAGAATCTTTGAAGTCTCGCAGATTGAAATTTTAGCATGTTAGCATGTATACGACTCCAAGGTGTATACCTGTGAAAATACATAAAAAGGTAACCATGCCAAAGTTAGCATGCTAGTACTGCATACTAACAATGGCCATATAGCCTAAAAAAAGTAAATATGTCAATGTTAGCATGCTAGTACTGCATACTAATATTGGCGATATAGCCTAAAAAAAACTAAATATGTCAATGTTAGCATGCTAGTACTGCATACTAATATTGGCCATATAGCCTAAAAAAAACGAAATATGTCAATGTTAGCATGCTAGTACTGCATACTAATATTGGCCATATAGCCTAAAAAAAGTAAATATGTCAATGTTAGCATGCTAGTACTGCATACTAATATTGGCCATATTGTCACGATCGCGGGGTCGCAGCTTGCTGCGCGGTTGTTCTCCCAATGCAAAGGAACGGCTCCGGACGAAGGCGTAAGGTAGGAAGTGATTTATTTATCATAAATCATCCAATAAACAAAAACAACAGGGATGCGTGCAGAGCGCACGGGAAGTTAAGGAACTATTACTTAGCATAGGCAAAAGACAAGGAACACTAGAACTCAAAAACTCACGTGACAAGTGCATGGAGCAAACACAATGAGAGCAGGACGAGTGACTGGCAAAGGCAACTTAAATAATGCCTCTGATTAGCGCTCGGGAAGCAGGTGAGCGGGCGAGCACTAATCAGAGACAGGTGCACACAAAGAGTGACCATGACAACCAAAACAAACTCACAGGAGCACAACAAATAACAAAAGGAGTCCAAAATTTACAGAAAACACAAAAACATGATCCGGACCATGGATCATGACAGTACCCCCTCCTCAAGGACAGATACCAGATGTCCATATGAAAACAAAAACAAAAAACAAGCAGGGTCAAAAGTCACGGGCGGGCGGAGGGAGGACTTGGAGGTGGGTCGCCAGGCCAAGTGTCCCCGAATCCACCGAGGCAAAGTCAAGTGGCGGCGGCGAGTGGAACGCCGCTGCAGCAAGCGAGGCGGGCGACCAGGGAATGGCCACATTCGTGGCCGACGGGGAGGTGGGCGCACTTGGCGAGGCGGACGACCAGGGAGCGGCCACATCCGTGGTCGACGAGGAGGTGGGCGTGTCGGCGCCGTCATGGCAGGCGTGGCAGCAGGCACCGGCGCCGTCATGGCAGGCGTGGCAGTAGGCACCACTGGCGAGTCTGGTGTGGTTGCAGGTACCACCGGCGAGTCTGGCGTGGTTGCAGGTACCACCGGCGAGTCTGGCGTGGTTGCAGGTACCACCGGCGAGTCTGGCGTGGTTGCAGGTACCACCGGCGAGTCTGGCGTGATTGCAGGTACCACCGGTGCGTCTGGCGTGCTTGCAGGTACCACCGGTGCGTCTGGCGTGCTTGCAGGCGCAGGCGTCTGCCGAGGAGCAGGCGCAGGCGTCTGCCGAGGAGCAGGCGCAGGCGTCTGCCGAGGAGCAGGCGCAGGCGTCTGCCGAGGAGCAGGCGCAGGCGTCTGCCGAGGAGCAGGCGCAGGCGTCTGCCGAGGAGCAGGCGCAGGCGTCTGCCGAGGAGCAGGCGCAGGCGTCTGGCGAGGAGCAGGCGCAGGCGTCTGGCGAGGAGCAGGCGCAGGCGTCTGGCGAGGAGCAGGCGCAGGCGTCTGGCGAGGAGCAGGCGCAGGCGTCTGGCGAGGAGCAGGCGCAGGCGTCTGGCGAGGAGCAGGCGCAGGCGTCTGGCGAGGAGCAGGCGCAGGCGTCTGGCGAGGAGCAGGCGCAGGCGTCTGGCGAGGAGCAGGCGCAGGCGTCTGGCGAGGAGCAGGCGCAGGCGTCTGGCGAGGAGCAGGCGCAGGCGTCTGGCGAGGAGCAGGCGCAGGCGTCTGGCGAGGAGCAGGCGCAGGCGTCTGGCGAGGAGCAGGTGCAGGCGTCTGGCGAGGAGCAGGTGCAGGCGTCTGGCGAGGAGCAGGTGCAGGCGTCTGGCGAGGAGCAGGTGCAGGCGTCTGGCGAGGAGCAGGTGCAGGCGTCTGGCAAGGAGCAGGTGCAGGCGTCTGGCGAGGAGCAGGTGCAGGCGTCTGCCGAGGAGCAGGTACTGGTGTGGGAACCAGCCGAGGTGCAGGTACTGGTCTGGGAACCAGCCGAGGTGCAGGTACTGGTGTGGGAACCAGCCGAGGTGCAGGTGCTGGTGTGGAAACCAGACTTGGAGGTACTGGTGTGGAAACCAGGCTTGGAGGTACTGGTGTGGAAACCAGGCTTGGAGGTACTGGTGTGGAAACCAGGCTTGGAGGTACTGGTGTGGAAACCAGGCTTGGAGGTACTGGTGTGGAAACCAGACTTGGAGGTACTGGTGTGGAAACCAGACTTGGAGGTACTGGTGTGGAAACCAGACTTGGAGGTGTTGGTCGTGACTTTGGCGGAGGTGGCCTGGCAGGAGGTTGCGGCTTGGCATGCCGACGGACTGGTGGTGGAGGACGGGCTGGAGGTTGCGGCTTGGCAGGCCGAAGGACAGGTGGCGGCGGCCGGGATGGAGGTTGCTGCCTGGCTGGGCGCAGCCGAGCAGCCCCACCAGCACAGCTCCCGGCCCCAGCCCCCCCCTCAAGGGGCGGATACCAGACGCGCTGCTTGCGGTCTGGAACAGTCTTTACGGGTGGGTGGCGGGAAGTCAGGAGGGGGGCAAAATCCTCCCCTCTAAATTGTCCAAAATGTCCTTTCCCACCCCCCACCTGAGGTCTTTTGGGAGGATGAGAGGAAAAAGTCACTGACGTGGGCGGGGCTAGAGTCCTAGGGGGCGGAGCTTGGCACTCAGAAGGAGACTGTGGCTGACATCTAAATTTCAAAAGAATGTCCTGACAAGGTATAATTTTAGAATTAAAGTCTTTAGGAGGTTGTTGACGCAAGGAGACAGAATTCAGAAAAAAAAAATTCTGGGCCATGACGTCATCAGCCGTGGACGGAGTGACGTCATCGGGGGAAGGATACTGGGCTGCCTGCAACTTGCTTCGGTCCGGGGGAGGAGCTTGCGGGAGTGACGCGTTCTGACGGCGAGGCGAAGCCCTTCTGGACGGCTTCCGCCTTTGCCTGCGCGTCCGGTACTGCTGTGTAGCGGCGATGTCTTCGGACCAGAGGGAGTCGATGGGGATAAGGGAGCCTCCAGGTCCCCACATAAGGTTCGACCTCTCCTCCGTCGAATAGCGAAGCGTCTCCACTTCCATCGCTCGCAACACCATGCGCGTACCTTCATCCATCTCCCTCCGGTCCGTTTGCGGGAGAACGGTTGCTGCTCTCATTCTGTCACGATCACGGGGGGTCGCAGCTTGCTGCGCGGTTGTTCTCCCAATGCAAAGGAACGGCTCCGGACGAAGGCGTAAGGTAGGAAGTGATTTATTTATCATAAATCATCCAATAAACAAAAACAACAGGGATGCGTGCAGAGCGCACGGGAAGTTAAGGAACTATTACTTAGCATAGGCAAAAGACAAGGAACACTAGAACTCAAAAACTCACGTGACAAGTGCATGGAGCAAACACAATGAGAGCAGGACGAGTGACTGGCAAAGGCAACTTAAATAATGCCTCTGATTAGCGCTCGGGAAGCAGGTGAGCGGGCGAGCACTAATCAGAGACAGGTGCACACAAAGAGTGACCATGACAACCAAAACAAACTCACAGGAGCACAACAAATAACAAAAGGAGTCCAAAATTTACAGAAAACACAAAAACATGATCCGGACCATGGATCATGACACATATAGCCTAAAAAAAGTAAATATGTCAATGTTAGCATGCTAGTACTGCATACTAATATTGGCCATATAGCCTAAAAAAACTAAATATGTCAATGTTAGCATGCTAGTACTGCATACTAATATTGGCCATATAGCCTAAAAAAACTAAATATGCCAATGTTAGCATGCTAATACTGCATACTAATATTGGCCATATAGCCTAAAAAAAGTAAATATGCCAATGTTAGCATGCTAGTACTGCATACTAACAATGGCCATATAGCCTAAAAAAAGTAAATATGTCAATGTTAGCATGCTAGTACTGCATACTAACATTGGCCATATAGCCTAAAAAAGTAAATATGTCAATGTTAGCATGCTAGTACTGCATACTAACAATGGCCATATAGCCTAAAAAAAGTAAATGTCAATGTTAGCATGCTAGTACTGCATACTAACATTGGCCATATAGCCTAAAAAAGTAAATGTGTCAATGTTAGCATGCTAGTACTGCATACTAACAATGGCCATATAGCCTAAAAAAGTATATATGTCAATGTTAGCATGCTAGTACTGCATACTAACAATGGCCATATAGCCTAAACAAAGTATATATGTCAATGTTAGCATGCTAGTACTGCATACTAACAATGGCCATATAGCCTAAAAAAAGTATATATGTCAATGTTAGCATGCTAGTACTGCATACTAACATTGGCCATATAGCCTAAAAAAAGTAAATATGTCAATGTTAGCATGCTAGTACTGCATACTAACATTGGCCATATAGCCTAAAAAAGTAAATATATCAATGTTAGCATGCTAGTACTGCATACTAACATTGGCCATATAGCCTAAAAAAGTAAATATATCAATGTTAGCATGCTAGTACTGCATACTAACATTGGCAATATAGCCTAAAAAAAGTAAACATGTCAATGTTAGCATGCTAATATATTAATGGTAATATGTCGAGGTGTCCGATAATGGCTTTTTTGCCGATATCCAATATTCCGATATTGTCCAACTCTTAATTACCGATTCCGATATCAACCGATACCGATATATACAGTCGTGGAATGAACACATTATTATGCCTAATTTTGTTGTGATGCCCCGCTGGATGCATTAAACAATGTAACTTTACCACGAATAGATTAACGTGGACCCCGACTTAAACAAGTTGAACAACTTATTGGGGTGTTACCATTTAGTGGTCAATTGTACGGAATATGTACTGTACTGTGCAATCTACTAATACAAGCTTCAATCAATCAATCAAAAACAAGGTTTTCCAAAATAAGAGAACAACTTCATCTCAAGTTATGGGAAAAAAATGGCAACATGGCACTGCCATATTTATTATTGAAGTCACAAAGTGCATTATTTGTTTTAACATGCCTCAAAACAGCAGCTTGGAATTTGGGACATGCTCTCCCTGAGATAATCCTGATACCCACTACAACTATTGGAAATTCTATACTTTGACTTTCAGAAAGTGCATTATTTTTTATTTTTTTTAAACATGCCTCAAAACAACAGCTACAAAAACAATGAAGGCACACAGCTTCAGTCCAGAGTATACTAGAGCATACTTGCCAACCTTGAGACCTCCGAATTCGGGAGATGGGGGGGAGGTGGGTGGGCGGGGCGTAGTTTTGGAGGGCGGGGTTTGGTGGTAGCAATGACCCAGCGATGACACGACGTGACGACGATGGGGGGTGTGGGGGGGTTGACAGACCGCTACTTTTCAGAGGCGGTATCATACCGAATATGATTGTGGAGGTTGCCCTCCAGGGGGTTCTTTGGACCACCAAACACCGACATGAGAGCCCGGTTCAGGTTCACAATACAGTTTTATTTTTCCAATGAAGTCTCTGTGTTGCTTTTCAGCAATTGTCTTTTTGTGGCTGTTCGTCTTGCTCTCGCTCTCCCATAGTCCCAACACCGTCTCTCCTCCCGGTTGCTGCTTATACAGAGCGACAGGTGATTAGATGACAAGGCCCACCTGGGCCATCTACGCACCTAGCACACCTGTAATGACTGTTGTTGGCCAGATACAAATACACTGTTGGATTGATATTACTGAGCATTGAACAAAAAAGCCTGATTGGTAATATTATTGGTCTTTGAATCTTTGGGTGTCCCACGATTCGATTCAATATCGATTCTTGGGGTCACGATTCGATACAAAATCGATTTGTTTTCAATTCAACTCGATGTTTAATTAAAAAACGATTTTTTCCCGATTCAAAAGACAAAAAACAAATCTGTCTGAAGCCGCAAAAAATTAAAATATTAGTCTTATTAGTCATTGTGGAGGGGGGCGTGGCCTGCCGGCCTGCTGCAGAACGGGGTGTGCCAGGACCGGCCTCAAAGACAGCGACAGGTGCGTAGATGGCCCAGGTGGGCCTTGTTATCTAATCACCTGTCGCCTTTATTAGCAGCGGCCGGGATGAGTGGAGTAGTTGTGGTTGGAGGTGCTGCTGAGCGGACGCAGGAGACAAATACAGTTTACACACAGGAAAACAGCAACAAACTCAAAATAAGTCACGGAGTGATGTGACAGGTCGTGACCGTACTTTGAGACAAGTATAGCGATGCTTGGTTGGTTGTGGTTTAAATTCATATTCAACAATTGCGACGACGGGTTTTTATTGTCAATATCGAGTTACATTTTTGAATGATTTCTTTTTCAATGAAAAAAATGTGCCTTGGCTCAAAAAAGGTTGAAAAACACTGAGCTATGCAAGACAAAAACAAAACAGGCTACAAAGTACACAAATACAGAATGCTGGACGACAGCAAAGACTTGCGCCTTATAAGCAACGTCCACAAATTACATCAGTACTTGACATGACAATCGACAATGTCCCGTCAAAGAAGGAAAGCATCCGCACAACCTAAATAGTCCTGATTACTAGGGCTGGGAATCTTTGGGTGTCCCACGATTCGATTCAATATCGATTCTTGGGGGTCACGATTCGATTCAATATCGATTTTTTTTTTCAATTCAACACGATTCTCGATTCAAAAATGATATTTTTCCCGATTGAAAAGGATTCTCTATTGATAGAATACATAGATTTGAGCAGGATCTACCCCAGTCTGCTGACATGCAAGCAGAGTAGTAGATTTTATAATTGTAAAGGACAATGTTTTATCAACTGATTGCAATAATGTACATTTGTTTCAACTATTAAATGAAGCAAAAATATGACTTATTTTATCTTTGTGAAAATATTGGACACAGTGTGTTGTCAAGCTTATGAGATGTGATGCAAGTGTAAGCCACTGTCACACTATTGTTCTTTTTTATAAATGTCTAATGATAATGTCAATGAGGGATTTTTAATCACTGCTATGTTGAAATTGTAACTAATATTGATACTGTTGTTGATAATATTCATTTTTGTTTCACTACTTTTGTGTGTTTGTGTCTCCTCTCAATTGTTGTGTGTGGTGTTTGTGTCTCCTCTCAATTGTTGTGTGTGGTGTTTGTGTCTCCTCTCAATTGTTGTGTGTGGTGTTTGTGTCTCCTCTCAATTGTTGTGTGTGGTGTTTGTGTCTCCTCTCAATTGTTGTGTGTGGTGTTTGTGTCTCCTCTCAATTGTTGTGTGTGGTGTTTGTGTCTCCTCTCAATTGTTGTGTGTGGTGTTTGTGTCTCCTCTCAATTGTTGTGTGTGGTGTTTGTGTCTCCTCTCAATTGTTGTGTGTGGTGTTTGTGTCTCCTCTCAATTGTTGTGTGTGGTGTTTGTGTCTCCTCTCAATTGTTGTGTGTGGTGTTTGTGTCTCCTCTCAATTGTTGTGTGTGGTGTTTGTGTCTCCTCTCAATTGTTGTGTGTGGTGTTTGTGTCTCCTCTCAATTGTTGTGTGTGGTGTTTGTGTCTCCTCTCAATTGTTGTGTGTGGTGTTTGTGTCTCCTCTCAATTGTTGTGTGTGGTGTTTGTGTCTCCCCTCAATTGTTGTGTGTGGTGTTTGTGTCTCCTCTCAATTGTTGTGTGTGGTGTTTGTGTCTCCTCTCAATTGTTGTGTGTGGTGTTTGTGTCTCCTCTCAATTGTTGTGTGTGGTGTTTTTGTCTCCTCTCAATTGTTGTGTGTGGTGTTTGTGTCTCCTCTCAATTGTTGTGTGTGGTGTTTGTGTCTCCTCTCAATTGTTGTGTGTGGTGTTTGTGTCTCCTCTCAATTGTTGTGTGTGGTGTTTGTGTCTCCTCTCAATTGTTGTGTGTGGTGTTTGTGTCTCCTCTCAATTGTTGTGTGTGGTGTTTGTGTCTCCTCTCAATTGTTGTGTGTGGTGTTTGTGTCTCCCCTCAATTGTTGTGTGTGGTGTTTGTGTCTCCTCTCAATTGTTGTGTGTGTGGTGTTTGTGTCTCCTCTCAATTGTTGTGTGTGGTGTTTGTGTCTCCCCTCAATTGTTGTGTGTGGTGTTTGTGTCTCCTCTCAATTGTTGTGTGTGGTGTTTGTGTCTCCTCTCAATTGTTGTGTGTGGTGTTTGTGTCTCCTCTCAATTGTTGTGTGTGGTGTTTGTGTCTCCTCTCAATTGTTGTGTGTGGTGTTTGTGTCTCCTCTCAATTGTTGTGTGTGGTGTTTGTGTCTCCTCTCAATTGTTGTGTGTGGTGTTTGTGTCTCCTCTCAATTGTTGTGTGTGGTGTTTGTGTCTCCCCTCAATTGTTGTGTGTGGTGTTTGTGTCTCCTCTCAATTGTTGTGTGTGGTGTTTGTGTCTCCTCTCAATTGTTGTGTGTGGTGTTTGTGTCTCCTCTCAATTGTTGTGTGTGGTGTTTGTGTCTCCTCTCAATTGTTGTGTGTGGTGTTTGTGTCTCCTCTCAATTGTTGTGTGTGGTGTTTGTGTCTCCTCTCAATTGTTGTGTGTGGTGTTTGTGTCTCCTCTCAATTGTTGTGTGTGGTGTTTGTGTCTCCTCTCAATTGTTGTGTGTGGTGTTTGTGTCTCCTCTCAATTGTTGTGTGTGGTGTTTGTGTCTCCTCTCAATTGTTGTGTGTGGTGTTTGTGTCTCCCCTCAATTGTTGTGTGTGGTGTTTGTGTCTCCTCTCAATTGTTGTGTGTGTGGTGTTTGTGTCTCCTCTCAATTGTTGTGTGTGGTGTTTGTGTCTCCCCTCAATTGTTGTGTGTGGTGTTTGTGTCTCCTCTCAATTGTTGTGTGTGGTGTTTGTGTCTCCCCTCAATTGTTGTGTGTGTGGTGTTTGTGTCTCCTCTCAATTGTTGTGTGTGTGGTGTTTGTGTCTCCCCTCAATTGCTCTGTTTGTTGCACTTCTGAGTGTTGCTGGCTCAGCTTTGCTTTTGGAATTGGATTGCATTGTTATGGTATTGCTGTGTATTGTTTTATTGGATTGATTAATTAAAAAAAAAAAAAATTATAAATACAAAAATAAATTAAAAAAATCGATTAAAAAAAAAAAAAAAAAAGAGAATCGATTCTGAATCGCACAACGTGAGAATCGCGATTCGAATTCGAATCGATTTTTCCCCACACCCCTACTAAAAAAGTGTCATCTGCTCTCTGCTTGGAATTTTCAAGGTCAGTCAGGCTAAATCTGTAAAAAACTTGACTACGGCTTTTCTTGGAGACACAAACTGTGTGGGAGTCAAGCGTGGACAAACGCAGCTGATTAGCATTAAAGCTACACACCCGTCCCAAAAAGCTCTTTTAATCTGTCTTCCAGCATCACTGCTAGATGTTTGCCAACACATCGTTGCAGGACTCCTTTTTAATGACTTCAATCAAAACTGTCCTGGTGATGAAAATAGATCTTTGATTAGCAATAGCAGGCCAGATTTCTCAACTCTCCCATTGGCTCCCTCCCTCACTTCCTACTCCACCCTCGCTCTTCCCAAGGCTCCCTCTTCCGCCCTCGCTCTCTTTCCCACCCTCCTGCGTACGTCCCATCCTTAACTGTTTCCAGACGCCTTATGTTGTGCAGACCTTGAGTCCAAAAACATCAACAAACCTCCCCTCCCCCCCCTTCTCCTCCGACTTCACACTCCAGAAGTGGGAGTGCTCCATGCTGGGGGCGTGATGGTGGTCGTCATGAATCACCTCAATAGACCTCAGCGTCAGAACATGATGTCCATTGAGAACTGCCACATCCTTTCAGGTTTCTCTCCTGCGTCAGCTGCTTTCAATTTCACTTTTGTTTACACCGCCACCAATTGATGGCTCAGCGTGGCGCTAGAATCTCTTGGTATGTTGCAAAGCTGCACACAGTCACCCTTTTGTCGGTGGGCAGAACCCTGATGAACCACGGACAAAACAGGGGCAGACATTGGCGCTCTGTCCCGGTGCAGCCAGGCTTGAAAATCCCATCAGACAACCAATACCTTTTATTTGTCACGTGCAAAGCCGAGCGTCGTCCGTGGTCGCTGCTCTCTGATGGTAAGCAGATTGCTTTGACACACAACTCACATTTAACTCCGTCTAATGACTTTCACGATGGCGAGCGTCCATCCATCATGATAGGAGGTCAGAGGCTCACGGAAAGAGGTTAACTGTTGCACGTTAATTGGGGTGAACACAAACCAGATTTGTCTGCTGGTTTTGTTATTTTAGCTCCGTTGTACTTCTGACAGGCCGTGTCTTATTTGGACGATGTTGGTTATTTCCAAGTTTATTGCTTAGTTCCTGTCCTGCGCTCTTATTTTGTAGTTTTGCAGCTTCACGCCTGCCATTTAGCGCTAATCCCCACACCCGTTTTCTGTTAGTAATCAGTAGGGGTGTGGGAAGAAATAGATCCGAATTCGAATCGCGATTCTCACGTTGTGCGATTCAGAATCGATTCTCATTTTTAAAAAATCAATTTATTATTTTTTTATATATTTATTTATTTATTTATTTATTTTATTTTTTTTATTTTTTTATTTAAAAAAAAAAAATTTTTTATTAATCAATCCAACAAAACAATACACAGCAGTACCATAACAATGCAATCCAATTCCAAAAGCAAAGCCGAGCCAGCAACACTCAGAAGTGCAATAAACAACAATTGAGAGGAGACACAAACACCACACACACAACAATTGAGAGGAGACACAAACACCACACACAACAATTGAGAGGAGACACAAACACCACACACAACAATTGAGAGGAGACACAAACACCACACACAACAATTGAGAGGAGACACAAACACCACACACAACAATTGAGAGGAGACACAAACACCACACACAACAATTGAGAGGAGACACAAACACACAAAAGTAGTGAAACAAAAATGAATATTATCAACAACAGTATCAATATTAGTTACAATTTCAACATAGCAGTGATTAAAAATCCCTCATTGACATTATCATTAGACATTTATAAAAAAGAACAATAGTGTGACAGTGGCTTACACTTGCATCACATCTCATAAGCTTGACAACACACTGTGTCCAATATTTTCACAAAGATAAAATAAGTCATATTTTTATTCATTTAATAGTTAAAATTATTGCAATCAGTTGATAAAACATTGTCCTTTACAATTTTAAAAGTTTTTACGAAAATCTACTACTCTGCTTGCATGTCAGCAGACTGGGGTAGATCCTGCTGAAATCTATGTATTCCATCAATAGACAATTCTTTTGAATCGGGAAAAAAAAATCGATATTGAATCGAATCGTGGGACACCCAAAGATTCCCAGCCCTAGTAATCAGGACTATTTAGGTTGTGCGGATGCTTTCCTTCTTTGACGGGACATTGTCGATTGTCATGTCAAGTACCGATGTCATTTGTGGACGTTACTTATAGGCGCAAGTCTTTGCTGTCGTCCAGCATTCTGTATTTGTGTACTTTGTAGCCTGTTTGGTTTTTGTTTTGCATAGCTCAGTGTTTTTCAACCTTTTTTGAGCCAAGGCACATTTTTTTCATTGAAAAAGAAATCATTCAAAAATGGAACTCGATATTGACAATAAAAACCAGTCGTCGCAATTGTTGAATGTGAATTTAAACCACAACCAACCAAGCATCGCTATACTTGTCTCAAAGTACGGTCACGACCTGTCACATCACTCCGTGACTTATTTTGAGTTTTTTGGTGTTTTCCTGTGTGTAAACTGTATTTGTCTCCTGCGTCCGCTCAGCAGCACCTCCAACCACAACTACTCGTCTCATCCCGGCTGCTGCTAATAAAGGCGACAGGTTATTAGATAACAAGGCCCACCTGGGCCATCTACGCACCTGTCGCTGTCTTTGAGGCCGGTCCTGGCACACCCCGTTCCGTGGCAGGCCCGCAGGCCACGCCCCCCTCCACAACGACTAATAAGACTAACATTTTAATTTTTTGAGGCTTCAGACAGATTTGTTTTTTGTCTTTTTTTCTCCATAATATGGCTCTTTCAACGTTTTGGCTTGCCGACCCCTGGGCTAGTGCACTAAATACCTTCTTACCAGCACGCTGCCTCCTCGGCTGTCTGCATTTTTTGAAATCACAACAACCTTCGTCATCACTTTATCATTCTGAAACATCTTTTATTTGCATTGCTGAATGTGTGAGTAGCCAGTGTGCAGCTTGTATAACAGTATGGAGAAATAAGTCAACACACAGACATAATACCTATAACTAACACCAGTTAGTTGCAAGAAAATTGCGTATTCCCATTGATGTGGTAGTGTTATGGTGTGGGGATGCATGAGTGCTGCCGGTAATGTGGGGCTGCGGGTCACTTAGAGAAACCGGAATCTCAACATGTACTTTACATGTTCCAACACTCATTATTCTAAGTCATTGTTCCTGTCACATTCTAGTGCTTGTATGGGATGTAGAGGAGTCAGGCAAGTGCCGAAAAGAAGCCCTTTTTAGCACAAAAATCCAAGCTGCACAGCTGGGAAGTGCACAAAGAGCAAACATGCGTATAAAGCGCAAAAGAAGCAAAGCATCATGATCCAGTCGGCTACAGGGCTGGCATAAGAAGCATCCTGATTGGCAACCAAGTATAAGTGAGGGAGCCAGTGATCACACCTGAGAAATGGAGCTAAATAGGAATTGAGACGAAAAATAAGAGTCCTGGGGCCGTACTTATCAAGCTTCTTAGAGTGCCATTTTACACTTAAGTCCTGAGAATTTGCGAAATTTAGTCCTACTCTCAAACTTAAGAATAAAAGCTTTTTATCAATGTTCTTAAGTCTAAGAATCACTCCTACTCTCCACGATATTTAAGAGACCTTCAGAGGTGTCTTAAGTGGTTAGGAGTTGCCAGCAGGGGATGGCACTGAGGCGAGAGAGACGTGCGCGAACATTCAGGGAACGGAACAATGTTTTGTTTTTTTTGATGACGAGCAGCTGATCAAACGGTATCGTTTAGACAGAGCGGATATTATTTTTGTCACAGATTTAATACTTTTCGATTCCTTGTTGATTTCTGCATGTGTCTGCAGTGGGCTAGTATATATAGAGCCACCCACACCAGTTTCAAATGAGTTGCCTAATTAATGAATTGGAAAGAAAATGTTATGACAGTAGCGTATGTGTGTGGCCGTGAGGTGAGTGACGTCAGTGAGTGTGTGGGCGAGAGAAGAGAGGGAGCGGTAGCGTGAGTGCCGGCGGGGACTAGTTTGTTTTGTATTATTTTGTAGTTTATTGTCAAAATATACACTCCCATTGTCCACTTAAATATTTCCAAGATATTTCTTTATTCTTAGACAACGGATTCCCTTCCGTGATTGGTCATTTCTATGGACACAGAAATGACGTCACCTAAAATTGCGTTTACGGCACATAGTAATGTCGTAATTCAGCTCTGAGTGTGACACTTAAGATTCAGTCCTACACTTCGCTGAAAGTGTGAGTAAGACGCTTGATAACTAACTTTTAAGTGCAGCTTTCAGCCAAGAATTTATTTACTCTTAAGTCAACTCTTAGCAGACTTCTTAGGAGTAATTCTAAGAAGCTTGATAAGTACGGCCCCTGGACAGTAAATAATAATTTGAAAAAATACAAGAAACGAATAACTGTCACGTGAGATCATAACATTTTCTCTAGTACCGCTCCTTAAGAAAAAGAAAAATGGTTGCTGAAATGTGGGGCGTGTTATTTGTATTTGTATGTTTTTAAAAGTCATTGAATTGAAAAGATCTGCTTTTTTCAGAACGTGAGCAGTTCCACGATGAGGAGTGTGCTCGTCTTCACCCTCCACTTGACAGTCGCAGGTGAGCACACCAACATTTTCAGAAAATAAACTCCATTAAATTAATGTATATTTAAAGGCCTACTGAAATGAAATGTTCTTATTTAAACGGGGATAGCAGATCCATTCTATGTGTCATACTTGATCATTTCGCGATATTGCCATATTTTTGCTGAAAGGATTTAGTAGAGAACAACGACGATAAAGTTTGCAACTTTTGGTCGCTGATAAAAAAGCCTTGCCTGTACCGGAAGTAGCGTGACGTCACAGGTTGAGGAGCTCCTCACATCTGCACATTGTTTACACCAGCAGCGAGAGCGATTCGGACCGAGAAAGCGACGATTACCCCATTAATTTGAGCGAGGATGAAAGATTTGTGGATGAGGAAAGTGAGAGTGAAGGACTAGAGAGGCAGTGCAGGACGTATCTTTTTTCGCTCTGACCGTAACTTAGGTACAAGCTGGCTCATTGGATTCCACACTCTCTCCTTTTTCTATTGTGGATCACGGATTTGTATTTTAAACCACCTGGGATACTATATCCTCTTGAAAATGAGAGTCGAGAACACGGAATGGACATTCACAGTGACTTTTATCTCCACGACAATACATCGGTGAAGCACTTTAGCTTCGGAGCTAACGTGATAGCATCGGGCTTAACTGCAGATAGAAACAGAAGAAACATGCCCCTGACTGGAAGGATAGACAGAAAATCAACAATACTATTACTTCTACTATCAGGAGACACCGAACCAAACCCTGGACATGTAACTACATGGTTAATGCTGTCCAGCCTGGCGAAGCCTAGCAATGCTGTTGCTAACGACGCCATTGAAGCTAACTTAGCTACGGGACCTCGACAGAGATATGCTAAAAACATTAGCTCTCCACCTACGCCAGCCAGCCCTCATCTGCTCATCAACACCCGTGCTCACCTGCGTTCCAGCGATCGACGGCGCGACGAAGGACTTCACCCGATCATCGGTGCGGTCGGCGGCTAGCGTCGGATAGCGCATCTGCTATCCAAGTCAAAGTCCTCCTGGTTGTGTTGCTGCAGCCAGCCGCTAATACACCGATCCCACCTACAGCTTTCTTCTTTGCAGTCTCCATTGTTCATTAAACAAATTGCAAAAGATTCACCAACACAGATGTCCAGAATACTGTGGAATTATGAGATGAAAACAGACGCTGTTTGTATTGGTACACAATACTTCCGTTCAATCCGTGACGTCACGCGCAAACGTCATCATACCGAGACGTTTTCAGCCGGATATTTCCCGGGAAATTTATAATGTCACTTTATAAGTTAACCCGGCCGTATTGGCATGTGTTGCAATGTTAAGATTTCATCATTGATATATAAACTATCAGACTGCGTGGTCGCTAGTAGTGGCTTTCAGTAGGCCTTTAACCTCTAAAGGCCTTAGTGGCCACATGCGTGGACAGCACATTTTAGCTCTTATTTCCAAAATTGTGTACACTACTGAATTGGGGTATTATGCCGACATATGGACACTAATACTGCCATCTGGTGGTGTCAGAAGAATACAACATACAATGGAATTTGGAGAAAAAAAAGTGTAAAAATAAAAATTAGCTTGTCACTACACATGAAGTACACGTTTGTGTACTTATGGACTAAGTACATCATATCAAAAGATGATTTTTAGTTTTATTCTAATTAGGGTCCAAAAAGCCCAAATAGCAAAGAGAAATAAAAAAACATGTAAACAAACAGCTTGGTCCTTAAGAGGTTAACGGTTAAAAATGGGATTTGTAGATCTGTCAAATCCTATTTATTCTCTCCTATGTGAATGCAGAACCAAGCTATTATGTCATACCAATTTTCATCCTGATCTGCTACAGATTGAACATGTGGCAGCAATTTTGTGTTCGCCGTCCATATTAACATGCAGATTATATTACTGTCAAATACAATCATACCTTGTTGTGATTTGTTGTCCTTACACTATTTTTTTTTTAGTGTGACATGTTTTCTTAAATGTCTATTTTTAAGTTTATTGAAAGAAGATGGTGCATTACAGAAAACTAGGAGATTGGACATTTCTTTCAAGTAATTGGCTAGGAAAAACTTGTTAGTTCACTGCAAAAAGTCAGTGTTCAACAACAAGAAAAAAATTAAATAAAATGAGGGGTATTTTACTTGAACTAAGCAAAATTATCTGCCAACAGAACAACAAAATTTGGCTTGTCAAGACTTTCCAAAACAAGTAAAATTAGCTAACCTCAATGAACCCAAATATACCTTCAAATAAGTATATTCTCACTAATAACAAGTGCACTTTTCTTGCTAGAAAAAAACACCTTTTTGCTCAATATGTTGAAAAATATTCTTAAAGACCTACTGAAAGCCACTACTAGCGACCACGCAGTCTGATAGTTTATATATCAATGATGAAATCTTAACATTGCAACACATGCCAATACGGCCGGGTTAACTTATAAAGTGACATTTTAAAATTCCCGCTAAACTTCCGGTTCAAAACGCCTTTGGAGGATGACGTTTGCGTGTGACGTCGCGAGGTCCACGGAAGTGTTTGGACCCTTTTGGACACTCTGTTTTCTTCGACAAAATTCCACAGTATTCTGGACATCTGTGTTGGTGAATCTTTTGCAATTTGTTTAATGAACAATGAAGACTGCAAAGAAGAACGTTGTAGGTGGGATCGGTGTATTAGCGGCTGGCTGTAGCAACACAACAAGGAGGACTTTGTTGGATAGCAGACGCGCTAGCGGCGAACTCACCTTGACTTCCTACGTCTCCGGGCCGCCGACCGCATCGTCGATCGCTGGAACGCAGGTGAGCACGGGTGTTGATGAGCAGAGGAGGGCTGGCTGGCGTAGGTGGAGCTCTAATGTTTTTATCATAGCTCTGACGAGGTCCCGTTGTTAAGTTAGCGTCGTTTACAACAGCATTGCTAGGCTTCGACAGGCGTCAAATACACATTAACCGTGTAGTTACATGTCCAGTGTTTGGTTCGGTGTCTCCTGATAGTAGTATTGTTGATCTTCTGTCTATCCTTCCAGTCAGGGATTTATTTATTTTGTTTCTATCTGCATTTGAGACAGATGCTATCACGTTAGCTCATGCTAAAGAGCTTCGTCGATGTATTGTCGTGGAGATAAAAGTCACTGTGAATGTCCATTTCGCGTTCTCGACTCTCATTTTCTAGAGGATATAGTATCCGAGGTGGTTTAAAATACAAATCCGTGATCCACAATAGAAAAAGGAGTGTGTGTGGAATCCAATGAGCCAGCTTGTACCTAAGTTACGGTCAGAGCGAAAAAATATATCTCTTGAACTGCATTCTAGTCCGTCACTCTAACGTTCCTCATCCACGAATCTTTCATCCTCGCTCAAATTAATGGGGTAATCGTCACTTTCTCGCTCCTAATATCTCTCGCTCCATTGTAAACAACGAGGAATTGTGAGCAGCACTACCGCTTGTGACGTCACGCTACTTCCGGTAGGGGCAAGGTTTTTTTTATCAGCGAGCAAAAGTTGCGAACTTTATCGTCGATTTTCTCTACTAAATCCTTTCAGCAAAAATATGGCAATATCGCGAAATGATCAAGTATGACACATAGAATGGATCTGCTATTCCCGTTTAAATAAAAAAAATTCATTTCAGTAGGCCTTTAAATGAGTAAATGCTAGTGCCATTATCTTGACATAATGATACGCATACGTACATCATGATTTCTTTTTTCATGCTTGAAGTAAGAAATGATTTCTTTAACAAAGTAGTTTTATACTTGTGAGTGTTGATGACACAGCTTTGCAACAGTTGATATTCTAGTTTCAAGCATGTTTTACTCAATATAGCTCATCAAATCTCAGCAACAAGCTGTAATATCTTACTGACATCATTTAGACACTTAAAACAAGTAAAACACTAACATAAAATCTGCTTAGTGAGAACAATTATCTTATCAGACAGAAAATAAGCAAATATCACCCTTATTTGACATATTTCATCTTACTTAGATGTCAGTTTTTGCAGTGTTGTTACTTGCAAAATATTACATTTTTTATATTATGATTGATTTAAGAGGATATTATGAGCATTACTTTTTTCACCTGTATGGAAATGAGTGGGAAATGACTCTGAAACATGTATAATAGACAACAAAAGTGACAGAAAGAGATTCGGTTTGCTGTCGTCTTATCCAAAATGTCCGACGTTTGCATCCATCATTCAGTTCAGTTCAGTTTCAGTTTATTTGGTACATGCATACGATACAATGTCATGCATCACATATTTACAGTTGTTTCATCACAGCACGTCCGAAAAGGAGTAGGAAGAAGCCGACCTTATTTAATCCTACCCCTTTTCATACAATAGCAATTTCCTCCCATTTCCTGGTTCTCTGTAATAGAACAGTGATAAAATAATAAATAAGTAATATACCATAGTAAGTAAACAAATATTAAAAACATAAATAATCTTTATCTAAAATAAAAAAAGGGTTCAGATGTTCATCATAATTCTTGTTCTGTGTACTTTGTGAACACTTGTAGTTTGAACAGTCTCTTAAACGGAATCATATTGGTGCTTTGTTGGATTTTTTTGGTTAACCCAGGGGTGTCAAACTCATTTTAGATGGGGGGCCACATGGAGAAAAATCTACTCTCAAGTGGGCCAGACTGGTAAAATCCCGGAGACAACATTAGATTGTTTTATTTGTTTAAAAATAGAACAAGCACATTCTGAAAAGTACAAATCATAATGTTGCCGTTAAAAGTATTCTATCTTTATTTGTCTTTATTTATACTTTCGGAATAAATTATGTGATGACGTTCATCAGTCAACTCATTGGTGTTAATTTTCAATCTATCAAGATAAAAAAATAATATTAAAATGAAATTACAGGATGTTATTTATGTAGTTTGATCATTTTCTTCGACTGGCACACTAACATCATGTGGTTTATTTATTTTTGTACATATGTAGCATCATCTACAAAGATACAAATAATTGCTATTGCGACATCTAGTGGACACATTTAGAACAGCAGTTTCTTTCATTCAAAAATGTTGGCTAATTTTTATACCTAACAAACTCATCCCGCGGGCCGGATAAAACCTGTTCGCGGGCCTGATCCGGTACGCGGGCCGTACGTTTGACACCCCTGATTTAACCCATTCCATCATTTAATTCCACATACGGATATGCTAAAGGTTTTAAGTGTTGTACGAGCATACAAATGTTTTAAATTACACTTTCGTCTAAGATTATATTTCTCCTCTTTTTGTTGAGAAGAATTGTTGTACATTCTTGGCTAGCAGGTTATAGTTTGCTTTGTATATCATTTTAGCTGTTTGCAAATGCACCAAATTGTTGAATTTCAATATTTTTGATTTAATAAATAAATGGTTTGTATGTTCTCTATATCCAACATTATGTATTATTCTTAGGGATGTCCGATAATGGCTTTTTGCCCATATCCGATATTCCGATACTGTCCAACTCTTTAATTACCGATACCGATATCAACCGATACCGATATATACAGTCGTGGAATTAACAAATTATTATGCCTAATTTGGACAACCAGGTATGGTGAAGATAAGGTCCTTTTTTTAAAAATTAATAAAATAAAATAAGATAAATAAATTAAAAACATTTTCTTAAATAAAAAAAAGTACAACAATATAAAAACAGTTACATAGAAACTAGTAATGAATGAAAATGAGTAAAATTAACTGTTAAAGGTTAGTACTATTAGTGGACCCAGCAGCGTGTGCTTACGGACTGTATTCCTTACAGACTGTATTGATATATAATGTAGGAAGCAGAATATTAATAAAAGAAAGAAACAACCCTTTTGTGTGAATGAGTGTAAATGGGGAAGGAAGTTTTTTGGGTTGGTGCACTAATTGTAAGTGTATCTTGTGTTTTTTATGTTGATTTAATTTTAAAAAACAAAAAACAAAAAAACGATACCGATAATAAAAAAAAACATACCGATAAATTCCGATATTACATTTTAAAGCATTTATCAGCCGATAATATCTCTAATTATTCTAATAGATGTTTTTGTAACACCGTTAGGGAATGAAGCGCACATTTGTAGGTGTTTCTCCATATTTCTGTACAATAACTAAGAAATGGTCATCATATCGCCCAGTTTTCCCAAATGCATCATCTTGTGTGGTTGCCTCCATGCATGCTGACCTCTTGCCATTTCAATTCATCTGTCATTGATACCGCATCATCATCTCCTCGCTCAAACAACTCTTATCCGTCAACATTGTCAGGCTAGAACATGTTGTGTTGATTTAACCTCTGACCCCACGCCGCTGCGCCGCCGTCCCCTTGACCTCCAACCTGACCCCTCCCTTGTTGTGTCAACCGCAGCTCTCCTGTGTCTCCGCACTGAGGTTTTCTGCCTGGAGGTCACCCCCCGCGAGGGCCAGCTCGTCCTGTCCGAGGGCTCCTCTCTCACGCTCAAATGCTCGGGCTCGGGGGAGACCACCTGGGCGTTCAAGAGGGACGACGTGCCTTACTTCCAGGTAGAACATGGTTCCAACGGTGTGCGGAGCTACCGAGTTGTGGAAAACGGCGCCAAGTCCAGCGCGTTGAGCCTGTGGGACGTGAGCTGGAAGCACACGGGTGTGTACCAGTGCACGGATGGACTCACTGGAGAAACCAAGGAGGTGGTCGTCTTTGTCCCAGGTTTGGACAATCTCGCTGTTTTAGATGAAGCCAAATATCTTGAAGTAAACCTAACAATTGACATATGTCCGCCTGTAGACCCTCACATTTGGTTTGTTGAGAGTGCCCACGGCATGCTGACCAAGACCAGCGAAGAGACCACCATCCCCTGCGTGGTCACCAACCCAGAGATCAACGTCACCCTCTATGAGAAGGAAACCGACCTCCCGGTCAGGGGGCTGTATGTTCCCAGTGAGGGCTTCACTGCACCCCTGGAGGATAGGACATACCTGTGTCGCGGAGAGCTTAACGGAGAAGTGAAAGAGTCACAAGCGTTCTACGTCTTCAGTATCATGGGTAGGTAAACACTTCCATTTGTATGGAGCATATTTATTTTCATATTAGACCACACCTGGGCAAAATATAGCCCGTTATGATTTTCAATCCGGCCCGCTGGGCGTTGTACATCATTTTTTTAGACCTTTAACATCATAACTGTATCCACCATTGTGATGTGCAGTGCTGTTTTTAAATGAGCATAAGTCTTCAACTATAGAAAGTACAAACCCCGTTTCCATATGAGTTGGGAAATTGTGTTGGATGTAAATATAAACGGAATACAATGATTTGCAAATCCTTTTCAAACCATATTCAATTGAATGCACTACAAAGACAACATATTTGATGTTCAAACTCATAAACTTTTTTTTTTTTTGCAAATAATAATTAACTTAGAATTTCATGGCTGCAACACGTGCCAAAGTAGTTGGGAAAGGGCATTTTTCACCACTGTGTTACATGGCCTTTCCTTTTAACAACACTCAGTTCTGGGTGTTGTTGATAAACGGTTTTCGCCTTGCATAGGAGAGTTTTAACTTGCACTTACAGATGTAGCGACCAACTGTAGTTACTGACAGTGGGTTTCTGAAGTGTTCCTGAGCCCATGTGGTGATATCCTTTACACACTGATGTGGCTTGTTGATGCAGTACAGCCTGAGGGATGGAAGGTCACGGGCTTAGCTGCTTACGTGCAGTGATTTCTCAACATTCTCTGAACCCTTTGATGATATTACGGAGCGTAGATGGTGAAATCCCTAAATTCCTTGCAATAGCTGCTTGAGAAAGGTTCTTCTTAAACTGTTCAACAATTTGATCACGCATTTGTTGACAAAGTGGTGACCCTCGCCCCATCCTTGTTTGTGAATGACTGAGCATTTCATGGAATCTACTTTTATAGCCAATCATGGCACCCACCTGTTCCCAATTAGCCTGTTCACCTGTGGGATGTTCCAAATAAGTGTTTGATGAGCATTCCTCAACTTTATCAGTATTTATTGCCACCTTTCCCAACTTCTTTGTCACGTGTTGCTGCCATCAAATTCTAAAGTTAATGATTATTTGCACAAAAAAACATGTTTATGAGTTTGAACATGAAATATGTTGTCTTTGTAGCATATTCAACTGAATATGGCTTGAAAAGGATTTGCAAATCATTGTATTCCGTTTATATTTACATCTAACACAATTTCCCAACTCATATGGAAACGGGGTTTGTAGTTCAATGGTCAAAATCTGCGCTTTTGGGTGTTATAGGAGTTATCACGGTAATCTACGTCACAGCAGCTCAGACCAGGAACAAAGCAGAGTGGGCGGGGTTTGTTTTCAGAGCAGCCAGCCCAAAACGCGTGTGTCAGAAACAGATGCGGAAGCAGATTTTTACGTGATAATATATCATATCGTGGGTGTTTATTACACTTTGCATTCAAATTTTGCTGTTTTTTTTTAATTTTTGTTGTGTTTTGCTTGATTGTAAAAGGTACACAACTATGGAGGAGCTGGTCTGAGAAGTAAAAGAGGAGCGACGTTCATATGGTGTTAATATTCAGTCTTTTATTGTTCATAGTTAATATTGTAAATCCCACCTTCTTTATTTTCATGTACATTTTGGGTGTCCCACTCAGTAAAAAAAACTGTCAAATTCCATTCCGTTTTTTTTTAGGTGGTCTGTCATAATGTGACTTTTGGTATTAGTGTTCCTGAAAACAAAAGGGACCCAAACACACACACACACACACACTGTACAGCAGGTTTTTATAGCTAAATGTGTGTATATCATTTATACACACATACACATTGGCCCCCCCAGACACATTTTTTTCTCTCAATGTGGCCCCCGGGTCAACATATTTGCCCAGCTCTATATTAGACCAAGTTGTCCTTATATCAGTTCTACTTTTTTTCAAGATGCAAATTTGTAACAGTTTCATCACCAATGCTAATTCTGCAGTGTCACATTTTAAAGCTGACCGGTATACAGGACTGTATATGCAGTCTTGAAGAAAAATGAGGACATCCCATGTTCTTTGTGTGTCTTTATTTGACCGTAAATGACATTTATTGTGCTCCCTATGAGTTGCGCTCAAAATGTTTTGGGAGACAGTGCTCGGATGCATGGAAGGATGGGTACCGAATTTGGTCATTTTAAAGGTTCAACCAAATTCCGTAAAATGTTTCAATACCTTTGTTGCACGTGAGATCACGTCCGGGTGCAGACTCAGCACTGTCTTGAGATGATGTTGAAGTGTTCCATGCCAACAAAGCGAGACGAAGTGCTCAAAAGTACAGTAAGGCTCCACATTTCAAAATGCGCTAGCTCGATGCTAACTAACATTGGATATGCCGCAGACATGCTAAAGATTAGCATTAGCGATTTTACATGGTGATTTCCAAACCTCCAAATTTGGTAAAAAAAACTACAACTTAAATGCACATAATAATCAAATAGCCAGTTTATTGCATACTTGCCAACCTTGAGACCTCCAAATTCGGGAGATTTTTTTTGGGGGGTTGGGAGTGGGCGGGGGCGGGGTTAAGCGGGGAGGAGTATATTTTTTAGCTAGAATTCACTGAAATTCAAGTATTTCTTATATATATATATAATAATATATATATATATATATATATATATATATATATATATATATATATATATATATATATATATATATATATATATATATATATATATATATATATATATATATATAAGTACAATAAATATTTGACTTTCAGTGAATTCTAGCTATATATATATGTATTTTATTATATATGTGTATATATATATATATATATATATATATATATATATATATTATTATATATGTATATATATATATATATATATATATAATAAAATACACACATATATATATATATATATATATATATATATATATATATATATATATATATATATATATATATATATATATATATATATATATATGTATATATATATATATATATATATATACATATATATATATAAATAAAATAAATACTTGAATTTCAGTGTTAATTTATTTACACACATAACACTCCTCTCTACTCATTGTTGTATTTGAAAGTGCAATGCTTTGCAGCCAGTAGCACAGCCTTTGAAGGAGCGCAGGTATGGGCAGTGTAATATTCTGGGTTGGAGTCAATAACCAGGCGAGGTGACGAAGTTACGTCTCTTTACTTCATACTTCAGAACCGACTCCCACACTTGCCGTCAGGGTGCGCAATACAACGTAAACCGTTGGCCAACCAAAAAGTAACCACAGAAAACTATACGGTATAGTGTTCTGTGGTTACTTTTTGGTTGGCCAAGCGCACGTGACGACAGGCTGTCCTCACTCAGGTCAGCACGAGCCTGAAGGGGGCGTGCCTTAAGTGCGTCTGGAAATTCGGGAGAATGGTTGTCTCGGGAGTGGCACTGAAATTCGGGAGTCTCCCGGAAAATTCGGGAGCGTTGGCAAGTATGGTGTATAGCCAGTCTGATCTTGAATGGGATTGTGCTGAAAATTTTAATTTCCCCTTTGGGATTAATAAAGTATTTTTGATTCCAATTCTGATATAAGTAAAGTACTTACAGTCTAAACACTTTGTAGGATTCAACGAAAACGAGACTAGCACTTAATGGCAGACTACTTCCCAACTAGGCAAATTATTATAGTCCAGTGGTTCTTAACTTTTGTAAGACAGAGCCCAACTTTTCCACTACAAAGGGGCCCGGTGCCTACACAAATATTAACACTGAATTAGTCATCTGGATTTTAATCATATTCAATAATTATATTTAACCTACTTACCAGGGGTGTAACTGTTTTGTAGATATCGCGATATTCCGGTTTCAAAATCTTCACAAAAATGCCGTGACGTGTGACGGTATCAAACAAAAACTCGGTGTGTAGTTTTTTGCGGTGCTTTAGCGTTGGCCAGATCCGAAATTAAACTACATCACCCAGAATTCTCTGCGCGGCGCGGGACCGGCAAAGTGGGCGCGGGGAACGCGGTAAGCAGGAAGTGAAGTGTGTTTGTAGTCGATGAGACGATTTGCTGTTTTCGGACATTTCATCAAAATCCGTTCAGAACTTTATAAATGATGTTGCTAACAAACAGACAAACAAACCCTGGCGAAAACATAACCCTGTTTAGCGGAGGTAAAAGCAAAGCGCGCCACTTTCGTTTCGAGCGACACAGATCGCCAGCCCGTGGACTGAAATCACCCCCCAGAAATTGTACATGGTGAGAAATAGGAGTAAACTTCAAAAGTAGTCGATATATGTTAGGTTAGGGTTAGTGTGGGCTGCAGCCTATCAAGCTGTGCTCGGGCGAAAGGCAGGACTGGACAAGTCGCCGCCTCATAAACCGTCACACACAAAACGATATTTGAAACCAGCGAAGCCAAACATTAGTCTGTGAGGTATTTACGTCATTAAAAGTTAAAATTGTTAGTTAACTTTTCTGAGAAACAGCATATTGATATATGATATAAAACACGTCCACTGTAAAGGACACTGCTTCTTAGAAAGTACAAGTTGGAAGACACTAAAGTGAACCTTATTGTTTGACACTGAATGTTTACATTGTCGCTTTAAAGACATGCACGGTAAGTTTTTTTTTTTAAATATTTGCTTGAATTACTGGATGATTTAAAACACATGTTTTTTTGTATGATTAGAACATTTTAGCATTATTCAATGACAGAAAGTGTGTCTATACTATCATTTTACACACTATGCCATTTTTAAGTCTTTTTATTTCTTTCTTTTTTTCTTTTTTTTTTATATATTACCACAATAATATCGTACCATGGCCTTAAAGTTGGGATAATATTGTACCGTGAGATTTTGATACCGTTACATCCCTACTACTTACAGTTTACATTTACAACTAGGGATGTCCAATAATGGTCTTTTTGCCGATATCCGATATTGTCCAACTCTTTAATTATCGATACCGATATCAACCGATACCGATATATACAGTCAATCAATCAATCAATGTTTATTTATATAGCCCTAAATCACAAGTGTCTCAAAGGGCCCCTCTAGGGGAGACCGAAAGCAATATACAGTCGTGGCATTAACACATTATTATGCCTAATTTGGACAACCAGGTCTGGTGAAGATAAGGTACTTTAAAAAAAAAAAAATAAGATAAATAAATTACAAAAACATTTTCTTATATAAAAAAGAAAGTAAAACAATATAAAAACAGTTACATAGAAACTAGTAATTAATGAAAATGAGTAAAATTAACTGTTAAAGGTTAGTACTATTAGTGGAGCAGCAGCACGCACAATCATGTGTGCTTACGGACTGTATCCCTTGCAGACTGTATTGATATATATTGATATATAATGTAGGAAGCAGAATATTAATAACAGAAAGAAACAACCCTTTTGTGTGAATGAGTGTAAATGGAGGAGGGAGGTATTTTTGGGTTGGTGCACTAATTGTAAGTGTATCTTGTGTTTTTTATGTTGATTTAATAAAAAAATAAAATTTAAAAAACATGATACCGATAATAAAAAAAACGATACCGATAATTTCTGATATTACATTTTAACGCATTTATCAGGCCGATATTATCGGACATCTATTTACAACCTTGACAAATGATGTAAAACCATTTGTTAATCACATAATTATTATTTATTTAACACATAAACCTTAGGCTTGGGTCAAAAATAATAACTAACCAACATACAGCATAAGAAGGGACTCATAGATAACTCATAACTCATAGATCAGTGTTTTTCAACCACTGTGTTGTGGCACACTAGTGTGCCGTGAAATATTGTCTGGTGTGCCGTGGGAAATTATGCAACTTCACCTAATTGGTCCAAAAAATATTTTTTGCAAATCAATAATTATAATAAAGTGCCGTTGTCTAGTGCAGTGTTTTTCAACCTTTTTTGGTATGTAAAAGGTATGTAACGCTTAAACCAAAAATGAACAAAAGGCAAGTCCCGCTAGGAAAAGGCACTGAAGCATAGGGATGGCTATGCAAAACAAAAGTAAAACTGAACTTGCTACAAAGTAAACGAAAACAGAATGCTGGACGACAGCAAAAACTTACAGCGTGTGGAGCGGAGTTGATTGTCATGACATGACAATCAACAGTGTCTCCACAAAGAAGGATAGCGTACGCACAACTTAAATAGTCTTGATTGTGAAAACAAAGCAGGTGCGGGCAATCGAACTCAAAGGAAGACATGACGCTGCTACAGGAGAACACCAACAAAACAGGAAGGGTCACCAAATTAACAGCGCACAAGAGAAACTAAAGCACTACACACAGGAAAATCCGTATATTTTTTTAATGAAAAAAATGTGCCTTGGCTCAAAAAAGGTTGAAAAACACTGTCATAGATAACTGAAGAAAAATAATTTACATACAATTATGTTGTGATAACATAAACTAAATTAATATTGAAATTATTTCCTTGCTATAGTGTCAGTAAAATCAAAGTGCAAATGAAAATACTGATTTTAATTTTTGATCTTAAGAAACTTTGCTATGACTTCAGTTCCAGACTTCTTCTGTTTGTTTGAGATTGTCATTACTGCTACAAGTGGTGGAAAAATGGATCTCAACTTAGTACCGCTCTGGCCCATACGGACTACAACTGAGACAACACAGTACAGGCCAAAAGTTTGGACAAAACGCCTTCTCATTCAATGCGTTTTCTTTATTTTCATGACTATTTAAATTGTAGATTGTCACTGAAGGCATCAGAACTATGATTGAGCAGATGTGGAGTCATCGAG
This sequence comes from Entelurus aequoreus, assembly GCF_033978785.1. Lineage (NCBI taxonomy): Eukaryota > Metazoa > Chordata > Actinopteri > Syngnathiformes > Syngnathidae > Entelurus > Entelurus aequoreus. Next base: position 89,254,240 of record NC_084734.1, on the reverse strand, counting down.
AGAATGCTAAGAGTGTGCAAAGCAGTAATCAGAGCAAAGGGTGGCTATTTTTGAAGAAACTAGAATATAAAACATGTTTTCAATTATTTCACCTTTTTTTGTTAAGTACATTAACTCCACATGTGATCATTCATAGTTTTGATGCCTTCAGTGACAATCTACAATGTAAATAATCATAAATCATAAAGAAAACGCATTGAATGAGGAGAACGTGTGTCCAAACTTTTGGCATGTATTGTATGTGTTTTTGGCGGCCCAACAATGAGTTGGGACTCAAAAAGAGTCTTAGCCTAATGGTTAAGAAACACTGCTGTAGTGAATACACTACTGCCATCTCACCTGTTGGATTTTTCAACTGCATGCAATGTCTACTACCGTATTTTTCTGACTATAAATCGCAGTTTTTTTCATAGTTTGGCCGGGGGTGCGACTTATACTCAGGAGCGACTTATGTGTGAAATTATTAACACATTACCGTAAAATATCAAATAATATTATTTAGCTCATTCATGTAAGAGACTAGACGTATAAGATTTCATGGGCTTTAGCGATTAGGAGTGACAGATTGTTTGGTAAAGGTATAGCGGTCTTTCAGATTAACTGTATACATTAGCATTGTCTGTGACCCAGACCGCTCTGGCTGAAGTGTAACTCCACATTCAAGTCACATGTAACATTTATTTGTGCATCTGGTTTGTGGAAGGAATGTCTCATCGACACAAAAGCAGAAAAGCAATCCACATATGCAAATTCAATACAAATACAAAATCAAGCATATTTTTATTCAAATCTCAAAAATATATTTACAAATTGTCGTTTATTTATACAAATTCTTGATTTATGTTTATGTCATATTTTTATATTTATACATTTTATTTGTATATATTTTCAAATCTCAAAAATATGTTTACCTTGCTTGTCAAATGTTAATAAATCAACTTATATTCTTGCCTTCATGAAAGAAAGGAATCTATATGTGTTAAACATGCTTGTATTATCATTAAAACACCTTGAACTTGTTAACAAAAACGTCTCTTTCATAAATAAATAAATATAAATGATATATATGAATGAGGTAGATCCCTTCGACTTGGTCAATTGAAAAGTGTGGACACCCCTGATCTACAGCAACCTAAATATTAGAAGCACCCCTGCAGAAAATAACATCTTACCATTGGTATGATAGTAACATCTTTGAGACTCTGATCCTCATTCGATTGTCCAGATGTAGCTAATCAAGTGCATTGTAAGTTCATGCTATTAAATCACGTTATCATCACTTCCCTCTGCAGTCCCAGAGGCCATCGACGCCTACATCAACGCATCAAAGACGGTGCTGAAGCAGGGCGAGTCGCTGACAGTCAACTGCACCGTGCACGGAGCCGAGCTGGTCTTTTTTTCCTGGGACGTCCCCAACGGGGAGGTGAGTAGGAGGGAAAGCAGGAAGAAGGATGCTTTTGTTCCTTGTCTCCCATCGCGGTCATCACTCTCAGACCCTCATGGCCGAGCTTAATCGCATCAAGATGTCGGAGACACACCTCCCTGACACTCATTGCTTCGGGTTTCACTCATGAACTTCTCATGCAGACCTGGGCATTCTGCGGCCCGCGGGCCACATCCGGCCCTTTGTGCGTCCCTGTCCGGCTCGCGTGAGGCCAATCATAAATTACAAAATACATTTTAAAAAAGTATCTATGTCGAGTGTGCAATACAACGGTGCTGCTTTTGTTTTGAAAAGCGTTATTTGTATTACTTCCGTGTGGACGTATGCGCGTGCGTGATTGTGAGTGAATGTGAACAGCTGCAATCACAAATTACAAAATAAAGTTGAAAAAACATCAATGTCGTGCGCACAATACAACTGTGCTGCTTTTATTTTGAAAAGTGTTATTTATGGGCGTATGTCCGTGTGTAACCTGTGAGTGAAGGTGCACATGCAGCGACAAGTGATGCACGGTTTACACCCGAGACGCTAAAAAGAGAAAAGTTGATGAGGAATGGCGTGTTTTCAACAAGACATGGACTGCCAAGCAACGTTCCCTCTAAGGTGCGCGCCTGCGCAATTGCGCACTGCTCAAGCGTCCTCTGCACACAGCAAATATATGCCGCGCACCAAATGGAATCCCACCTGAATTCCAAACAAAATAAACAAATTTATTCTGTGTAATTTTGCAATGCAACTCTGAGTGACAGTGACAACAAGCGGCCCTAACGGTGTTCGTCAACACCGTTCAATTGAACACCGTTCAATTATTGTAACGTCTATCGAGATGCTTCGAGGCCAGGAATTATATCCATCACTTTATTGAGCAAAACTGTTTATATTCGGCCATAACCACACCAAAAACATGAGTAAAACACTTCTATCTCGAAAAACTAGTCATTTTCTGCCGTACAAACCAGGCCAAAACCAACTTGTCATCTGTCACCAACACGCATACCACTAAACCACTGGTGCGTTTATGGCCACACAAAAAGTCGGACGACTCAAACACCACACAAAGTTACACTATGACTCCTCAGTCATACGTGTGCTTATTTCACTGTCATTTATTATTAATGTTAATTTATTGATATTAATCATGGAATGCTGTTACTAGAGAAAGTTACACTTCATCCTATGCTTACATTTCATTGTGCAACATGAGGATGTTTAAGGGGAACTAAAGGTGATCTCTGAAAGGGGTATACAAATGATTTCCAAAGCAGTGCTTTTGGTATAAAGTTAAGTTAGGTTAAATGAAAGTATTATTAATTATTAGTATTATTAGTATTATTATTATTTATAGGGATGTCCGATAATGGCTTTTTGCCGATATCCGATATTGTCCAACTCTTTAATTACAGATACCGATATCAACCGATATATACAGTCGTGGAATTAACACATTATTATGTCTAATTTGGACAACCAGGTATGGTGAAGATAAGGTAATTTTAAAAAAAAAATTATAAAATAAAATAAGATAAATAAATTAAAAACATTTTCTTGAATAAAAAAGAAAGTAAAACAATATAAAAACAGTTACATAGAAACTAGTAATAAATGAAAATGAGTAACATTAACTGTTAAAGGTTAGTACTATTAGTGGAGCAGCAGCACGCACAATCATGTGTGCTTACGGACTGTATCCCTTGCAGACTGTATTGATATATATTGATATATAATGTAGGAAGCAGAATATTAATAACAGAAAGAAACAACCCTTTTGTGTGAATGAGGAGGGAGGTTTTTTGGGTTGGTGCATTAATTGTAAGTGTATCTTGTGTTTTTTATGTTGATTTAATTTAAAAAACAAAACAAAAAAAACGATACCGATAATAAAAAAAACGATACCGATAATTTCCGATATTACATTTTAACGCATTTATCGGCCGATAATATCGGCAGGCCGATATTATCGGACATCCCTAATTATTTATCTTACGGTTTTTATCAAAAATAATATTGAGCAAAATTTAATTGAAATATTGTCGAAGTGGCCCTCCAGCAGTGCTCGGGTTGCTCATGCGGCCCCCGGTAAAAAGTAATTGCCCACCCCTGCTCCCATGTGACCTTCCAGTGACAATACGAGTGTTTGACCACCTCCAACTTGTCTTCCAGGCTGCAGATGTGGAGCCTCTAACAGATGTCCTGTCAGCCATGAGCATGAGATCCTGCCTCATCTTCCCTCATGCCACGCTGGCCCACAGCGGGAGCTACGTGTGCCAAGTCCACGAGGGGGTCCAGGACCAGACGGCCTCCGCCAGTGTCAACATCACAGTGCTCGGTCAGACATCAATAATAAACTCAAGCCGAATAGATTATTATTGTGGTTTACTGACCAAGAGGGGAGTGCTTATTACTGCAACTTTTTGCAAGTTGTGCCAAGAGGGGAGCTTCTTCCAGAGGAACTTAATATCTCTTGTATTTATTTCTGTTAGTGAAAGCGTGAAATAAACCTGCTCACGCCCTCACACCAGGGAGCCTTTATGCTACCCTATTTTTCTAACTATAAGTCGCAGTTTTTTTCATAGTTGGGTGCGACTTATACTCAGGAGCGACTTATGTGTGAAATTATTACCGTCAAATATCAAATAATATTATTGATGTCATTCACGTAAGAGACTAGACGTATAAGATTTCATGGGATTTAGCGATTAGGAGTGACAGATTGTTTGGTAAACGTATAGCATGTTCTATATGTTATAGTTATTTGAATGACTCTTACCATAATATGTGAGGTTAACATAGCAGTTGGTTATTTATGCCTCATATAACGTACACTTATTCAGCCTGTTGTTCACTATTCTTTAGACATTTTAAATTGCCTTTCAAATGTCTATTCTTGCTGTTGGCTTTTATCAAATACATTTCCCCCAAAAATGTGACTTATACTCCAGTGCGACTTATGTATGTTTTTTTCTTACTTTATTATGCATTTTCGGTCGATGCGACTTATACTCCAGTGCGACTTATGTGTTTTTTTCCTTCTTTATTATGCATTTTCGGCCGGTGCGACTTATACTCCGGAGCGACTTATACTCCAGTGCGACTTATGTATGTTTTTTCCCTTCTTTATTATGCATTTTCGGCCGGTGCGACTTATACTCCGGAGCGACTTATACTCCAGTGCGACTTATGTATGTTTTTTTCTTAGTTTATTATGCATTTTCGGCCGGTGCGACTTATACTCTGGAGCGACTTATACTCCAGTGCGACTTATGTATGTTTTTTTCCTTCTTTATTATGCATTTTCGGCCGGTGCGACTTATACTCCGGAGCGACTTATACTCCAGTGCGACTTATGTATGTTTTTTTCCTTCTTTATTATGCATTTTCGGCCGGTGCGACTTATACTTCGGAGCGACTTATACTCCAGTGTGACTTATGTATGTTTTTTTCCTTCTTTATTATGCATTTTCGCCGGTGCGACTTATACTCCGGAGCGACTTATACTCCAGTGCGACTTATGTATGTTTTTTTCCTTCTTTATTATGCATTTTCGGCCGGTGCGACTTATACTCCGGGGCGACTTATACTCCGGAGCGACTTATACTCCGAAAAATGTGGTGAATGTTTGAAGAATGTGACTTTATCAGAGCATTACCTGAAGAGGAAAATATCACCCCAACCATCCATTGAGCGCTCAGTCTTTAAAGGTGCCATATGTAGTAATGTGGCCAGAAATGGTACTGCAATCGCGGTCAAAATTCTGTAGTCCCCTCCCACTCTCCATGACGAAGGTGGCGGTGCGTAAATGACAACCTGGATGTGACACACTCACAGACTTTTTAATTGGTCGAACGGTGGAGGGCGGGGAATCGGAATAAAAATAATAACGATATTTCGGGGCTGTAAATCTAATTTTAAAAATGAGCATATCCCGGCTGGATTACTGTTATCAATTATAGAGGTATTCAAAAGAACATGATTTATTAATGCCTTTTGACATATCAGGGCCATTTAATGATGACTTGACATGAAATTATTACATAAGGCACTTTTCACTCAAACAAACAACAATAAAAAATGCAAATATTTTAGTCTATTTTGTTTGTTTTTCTACTTAAGGTAACATTTTTGTTCTATTTTTATTATCGGCATATTGGTTATTATAATCATATACTTAAATGGTTATTGTATTTTTCTTTCTTTTTATTTTTTTAGCTTCTTGTTCTCAGACAGTTTTTTTCTTGTTCTCAGACAGTTTTTTTTAATATGATGATTGTTACTGTTATGATTAGATTATTACTACTACTATAGTTGATAACAATAATAATACAAAAATACTAGAAAGACATACATGAACTCTAATAATATGATACTTTTTTTAAAATTTTTATAATTAATAATGTTTGAATATAAGTATTTCATAAAAGTGTTTAAAAACTAATACAGCACTAATAGTAGTAATGCAATTATTATTTTATCTATTTTGTAAAATATTATGTTAATGCTATTTTTATAATCATTTTTTTATATTATTAGCTATTACAGTAGATTAGTTAAAATTAATAGTACCTATATACTTTTTTCTTTTTTTTTTGTCTTAAAATACTTTCATTATTGTCATTATCTTTTGTCCTTGCTCTGAAGGGCTGGAAAAAAACCAAATAAGGTTCCTTTTTTGTAAGTTCTGTCGGAGAAGCTAAAAGAGTCCGATTGAATGAATTTTATTTTACATTCTTTCCGCCTTCTGGGAATCATAAGTTAGTGGATGTTTATTCAATCTGCCGCGAGGTGTGTTGTGTTTATGAAATCCTCATATAACTTCCTTGCTCCATGGTACTACAAGGCAGCTTTTTTGGACATCTCAGTGGAAAAGACAGTGTGTGCACTGCAAAAAGTCGGTGTTCAAAAACAAGAAAAAACAAAACAAAATGAGGGGTATTTTATTTCAACTAAGCAAAATTATCTGCCAATAGAACAAGAACATTTGGCTTGTGAAGACTTTCCAAAACTAGTAAAATTAGCTAACCTCAATGAACCCCAAAATACCTTAAAATAAGTATATTCTCACTAATAACAAGTGCACTTTTCTTGGTAGAAAAAAAGATGTTTTTGCTCAATTTGTTTAAAAATATTCTGAAATGAAGTAAATGCTAGTGCTATTATCTTGACATAATGATATGTGCTCGGCATTACATTTCTTGAAACCAGCAAACTTATACTAAAAACTAGTTTATTGTTCTTAATGGAAAGGCAACAAGGCAAGCGCTTGTTACTCTCGGGGTCTCGTAGCCGCTCAGGCAAATCATATTGTCTAAAAATGCATTTTTCCATCGATAGCATGACATCATCACGCCAAGTGCGTGCTCTTTCAGTCAATTAGTGCGCATATATACAGCCCGGCCCCCGGCCAAATTTGTTTTAATTGTATTTTTGAGGAATTTATCTGAATGTGCATGAACTATTTCTGTTCAAAACTGTTTGAAATGTCAAATGTTTAAATATTAACTGTCAGTTTACTGTACTGTGCCAACTGTACTACTATATGAGTACGTATTTTCTATTATTTCATTGAAAATAAAACAGCAAAGTCCATTTGGCTGTCATCTGTTTTAATTATGAGACACAATTGTGTCAAAGTCATAATTTATTTTTTTCATGCTTGAAATAAGGAATGATTATTTTAAAAAAGTAGTTTTCTACTTGTGAGTGTTGATGACACAGCTTTGCAACAGTTGATATTCTAGTTTCAAGCATGTTTTACTCAATATAGGTCATCAAATCTCAGCAACAAGCTGTAATATCTTACTGACATCATTTAGGACCAAAACACTTAAAACAAGTAAAACACTCTAACATAAAATCTGCTTAGTGAGAAGAATTATCTTATTAGACCAGTGTTTCCCATAAACTGCCAAGATACCTGTGGCGTTGGGGGCGTGGCTATGGGCCTGGTCACCATGACATAATCGAGTAGTTTGCATAATTTACTACAATGATATGATTTTCTCTAAAAAGGCTCAAAATATTTATACTTACTAATTAATAATAACAGTTTTGTTTTAAACGTCCATCCATCCATCCATTTTACAATATAATTACAACACTTTATGTACATATTTATATACAGATTTGAACATTAAGTTATTCACTGAAATATATTTATTAATTGTGGTTCTTACAAAAATATATCTTATAAAATATAAAAGCTAAAATGTCTTAAAGCTCTGCCCCTTTAATTAGTGCATACTAAATAATTTAACTTAAGCCTACTACTACAAGCATATTATTTACCAGCAACATAAAGTGAAACAGAGGCAGAGGTGTCCTGCCACAGTCAGTAACAAATAAACAGAAAACAGTAGTGGTGGTAGATAGACACAGAGCTTCATCAAACATCTGATCCACTGAACAAAGAGCTCCAAAAATCTTGATCCTACACTTCTCTTTTGTAAAGTAAATCTGAACATGGGCATCTACATCAACTATATGATTTGCCTGAGAAGCTGGACAGGACAAAAACAAATCTATTTGTGGCGGCCTTAATTCTTTCGTGGCGGGCCGCCACAAATAAATGAATGTGTGGGAAACACCGTAGACAGAAAATAAGCAAATATCACCCTTATTTGAGATATTTAATCTTACATAGATTTCAGTTTTTGCAGTGTGCCCACCCTTACCGTGTCCCACTCTCAGTATTCCTTGTGTGACTTTTGTGAATATTGTCCCCCCACCCCCCCAGAGCGAGGCTTTGTGGCCATAAGTCCAGCTGAGGATCAGAAGGTGACGGCCTTGCTTCAGGAGAACGTGGAGCTGAGAGTGGAGATGGACGCCTACCCTCCCCCTCGGGTCACCTGGAGCAAAGACGGCACCGCCATCAATGGAGACAAAACCATCATCAACAGACGAGAGCATGAGATCAGGTAGGACGGAACACAACCATCGAGCACACCCAGCAGCTTGAGACGTGTAAGCAATTAGCGCTTCAGCTTCCTCAGTAGACGAGCCTCCAGAGACGTCCAGTTCTTGTCAGTCATCACAGTGTAACACAATAGTCCGTGTTGGGAGTCACAACACAGGAACCATAAACACAAACACACTCCTATAACTGCAGGAAGTGCTCACCTCCCTCCCATGCCCTCACCCCCAGGAAAAAACCCTCCTTTATGTACACTACCGTTCAAAAGTTTGGGGTCACCCAAACAATTTAGTGGAATAGCCTTCATTTCTAAGAACAAGAATAGACTGTTGAGTTTCAGATGAAAGTTCTCTTTTTCTGGCCATTTTGAGCGTTTAATTGACCCCACAAATGTGATGCTCCAGAAAGTCAATCTGCTCAAAGGAAGGTCAGTTTTGTAGCTTCTGTAACGAGCTAAAGTGTTTTCAGATGTGTGAACATGATTGCACAAGGCTTTTCTAATCATCAATTAGCCTTCTGAGCCAATAAGCAAACACATTGTACCATTAGAACACTGGAGTGATAGTTGCTGGAAATGGGCCTCTATACACCTATGTAGATATTGCACCAAAAAGCAGACATTTGCAGCTAGAATAGTCATTTACCACATTAGCAATGTATAGAGTGTATTTCTGTAAAGTTAAGACTAGTTTAAAGTTATCTTCATTGAAAAGTACAGTGCTTTTCCTTCCAAAATAAGGACATTTCCATGTGACCCCAAACTTTTGAACAGTAGTGTATCTTTATTTCCACACCTTGGGTGAATAAATGTTGGTATAGCTTGTGTGAAGTGCCATATAATTAAATACAAGGCTTGTTTAATGCAAACAATCTTCGCCTTTGAACGCAAGAAGCCATTTGTTAACTTGGTCAATCAAAACACGGCTTATTGTGAGGCAATAGAACCATCCCTATAGCCCCTTTGTGTCAAAGTCCAGGCCCGCGGGCCAGATTATTTATGGCCCCCGGGATGATATTTGATTAGGATTAGAAGCGGCCCGCAGGCCACAGCCGCCTGCTGCTGTTTTGCACGCACCAATACTCCATCAGTGTTGGCACTACGAATTTTACAAATGGGGTCCCAGGGACCCCATCAAGTCATAAAAATGAGGTCCCACAGTAAATTTTGGGTATGCCACTTTTTTGTGACTGTTTTGAAAACAAATGATAAATGTATGCATTATCCTGTTATATCTCACATTTTATATTTTGTTTTGTAGAAAAAGGTTGTCATGAACATTACTTAATTCATTAAAAAAAATAATACAAAAGAAAAAAAATGTTTATGGATATGTAAATTTGCTCCGTTATAAACATTCATTCACTTACTTCTTTCCTTCATGGATCTAAACTTCACCGCTGCCGGTATTTTTTTCTATATTTTTATTGTAATATTTTCAGAATGTGTTTGTTGGCCAAAGTAAGATAAAGAAAACAATCTGAAGTTGTCTTTATTTTTTAGTTTTAATGCCATGATTTTAATAGTCCGGCCCGAGTGTGCACAGATTTTCAGCCTTTTGGTAAAACATATTTTTATGTCTAAAATATTTTAGAATAAATAAATGTTACCTATATTTTTTCAGAATCAAAAATAAATCATATTTTCAAAGTTTATAAATAAAAAGATTGTGACTTTATCTGATTTTTTTTAAAATCACACATCAATGCGTATATATATACTGTGTATATATATATATATATATGTATATATCTACATATATATAGATATATATATATATATATATATACTGTGTATATATTAGGGCTGCAACTAACGATTAATTTGATAATCGATTAATCTGTCGATTATTACTTCGATTAATCGATTAATAATCGGATAAAAGAGACAAACTACATTTCTATCCTTTCCAGTATTTTATTGGAAAAAAACAGCTTACTGGCACCATACTTATTTTGATTATTGTTTCTCAGCTGTTTGTACATGTTGCAGTTTATAAAAAAAAAAAAAAAAAAAATTTTTTTTTTTTTTTTTAAAAAGCCTCTGCGCATGCGCATAGCATAGATCCAACGAATCGATGACTAAATTAATCGGCAACTATTTTTATAATAGATTTTAATCGATTTAATCGATTAGTTGTTGCAGCCCTAGTATATATATATATATATATATATATATATATAATTATTACACAAAATATTTCTAAAATAACACAAAAATACAGACGTAAGAAAATGTTTTTCTGTTTTATTTTGTGAAGTTTTTAGATTGACTTTTTTTATGTTTGTTTATGATGTACAGTGAATGTTTACATATAAAGTTAGATAACATTAATGAATAAACAGCAGATTTGTGTCATTTTGGAGTTGTGGGCCTGTGTTGTAAATCAAATGAACGTATATTCAATACGCCCTGACTCTTATCATATGTATTATGCACTGGAAAAACTCACAACTTCACCAAGTATATATTTGTAATTTCTAGTCAAAATACCTAAACAAGATTAATACCAGTCACAATCCCCTGAATAGTCATTTTTCAGTGAGACATAAAACTTGTTTCTTGGCAGTATATCTTCTGAGGAAAAAAATACTACTTTTGAGCATCACAAGTTTGTTATCAGAATCAGAATCAGAAATACTTTATTAATCCCCGAGGGGAAATTAAAATTTTCAGCACAATCCCATTCAAGATCTAAGACAAAAAACTTCACAATACTAGTAAGTATAGCTAATAATAAGTTTTAAGTGATATTTTAAGAAATCTTACCAAGACCATTTTGGCTCGTTCCATTGGCAGATTTATTTGCTCATTACAAATTATTTTTGCTTTGAAAGATTACTATTCAGAGAATTGCGATTTGATATGGATTTATTAAGTTTGTTTACATATTCTGACTAGAAATGAGAATGTGAGTTTTTCCAGTGTGGCAATGGGTTTTAATTATCCATTGTAATTCATTCTCAATCATTTTCCTGGGTTGAAAAACTATGTAACAATTCTTATTAAAACCAGTACAGGGCACATTACTTCCAGAAAATGTCGTTCACCAATCAGTTTGATTGATTCTACTCATTTTTTTTGTGAAGCACAACATTGGGAATCAATTAAAAAGTCAACATCGTCCATTTAACCTTCCTCTTGTGTTAGCTTTCTGTTACCATCTCTTATGTTAACGGGTCGGTTTTGACCCATGTCTTAAATCAGCTGTAAAATACACTAAAAACAATTATCCATCATCTAATTTGTTTCTCATCTCTTGGTTACCTTGTTAGGCTTCCTTATCCATGAAAATATTGGTTTTAAAATTTTTGGTGTGGGCCATTGGGCCTTTTTTTTTTGTCAGTATACCACTTGATTTCAATTAAAAAAATGGTCAAATTAACCTCAAGAGAATCGTATAAATAAATAAAGTCAAGTCAAAGTCAAAGTCAGCTTTATTGTCAAACAACTGTTTGTACAGGACATACAGGTGGACGAAATTACGTTCCTCTCACAACCACGGTGTCTATAAATATAAAGTGTAAAAGAAGAATAAAAAAAAGACAACAATGTAAACAGTCGCATGAGGGGGGGGAAAAATATACAGGGGAAGAAGATATTACCAGAATATCTATATTGCAACGTATGTATTCAAGTATTTAGATGGGAGTGCAAAGTGCAATGTAAACAGTGTAAACAGTTAAAACAGTTAGCAGCATTTTGAGTCTGGAGTAAAGTGGCTAAGTGATAGATGGTGTGTGTGTGTGTGTGTGTGTGTGTGTGTGGGTGAGTGGGGGGGGTGGGGGGGGGTGGGGTGTAGTGTCTCAGTTCACAGTTCAGATCAGATTGCAGGGCAGAGTGAGAAGGGGGGGGGGGGGCCGGGAGAGAGTTCAGCTTCCTGACAGCCTGATGGATGAAGCTGTCTCTCAGCCTACAGCTTCGAGCTCGGAGGCTTCTCAGTCGTCTGCCGGATGGCAGCAGTCTGAAGAAGCCGTGTGAGGGGTGTGTGATGTCGCCTGCCACGCGGAGTGCTTTGCGTGACAGGCGTGTGTTGTAAATGTCCTGGAGGGAGGGGAGGGGGGCACCGACGATCTTCTCAGCTGCCCTAACTGTGCGCTGCAGCGTCCTGCGGCAGGACGCCGTGCAGCCTCCGTACCACACAGTTATGCAGCTGGTCAGGATGCTCTCAATGACGCCCCGGTAGAAGGAGTGCATGATGGAGGCTGAGGCTTTTGCTCTTCGCAATTTGCGGAGGAAGTAGAGGCGCTGTTGAGCCCTCTTGGCCAGTGATGCAGTGTTGGTTTTCCAGGAGAGGTCATCTGTGATGTGCACACCCAGGTATTTGGTGCTGCTCACTCTCTCCACCACCGCACCGTTGATGGTCAGAGGAGGGTGCTGGGTGTGCGCTCTCCTGAAGTCCACAACAATCTCCCTTGTTTTCTCTACATTGAGAGAGAGACTGTTGTCACCGCACCATGTGGCCAGTTGGCTCACCTCGTCTCTGTAGCCGGTCTCATCGTTATTGTGGATGAGACCTACCACAGTTGTGTCGTCCGCAAACTTGACGAAGAGGTTGGTGCTGTGCTTCGGCGTGCAGTCGTGGGTCAGCAGGGTGAAGAGAAGGGGGCTCAGCACACATCCTTGAGGGGCCCCTGTGTTCATGATGATGGTGCTGGATGTGTACCTGCCGACCCGGACTGCCTGTGGTCTCCCAGTCAGGAAGTCCAGCAGCCAGTTGCACAGCGACGTGTTCAGCCCCAGCCGGTCCAGTTTGTGAATCAGCTGCTGTGGGATGATGGTGTTAAATGCTGAACTGAAGTCTATGAACAGCATCCTGGCGTAGGAGTCTTTAGTGTCCAGGTGGGTGAGAGCTGAGTGGAGGGCTGTGGAGATTGCATCATCGGTCGATCTGTTGGCCCGATATGCAAACTGGTAGGGGTCCAGGGTGGGGGGGAGGATGGACTTGATGTGCTGCAAGACTAGCCGTTCGAAGCACTTTGTGATGATGGGCGTCAGTGCAACGGGACGGTAATCGTTGTAGCTGGATGGGGAAGCCTTCTTGGGAACCGGGATGATGGTGGTGGCTTTGAGGCACGTGGGAACAGCAGCTTGGCTCAGGGAGGTGTTGAAGATGTCCGTGAAGACATCTGTGAGCTCCGCTGCACAGTCTCTCAGCACACGACCAGGTATGTTGTCCGGGCCTCCAGCTTTGCGTGCGTTGACTCTGGAGAGGGAACGCCTCACGCTGGCCGAAGACAGGGACAGCACCTGGTCATCCGGAGGGGGTGGAGTCTTCCGTGCAGGCGTGCTGTTTTTTGCCTCAAAGCGTCCAAAGAACTCATTCAGGCTGTTCAGCAGAGCGGTGTCACTGTCACAGGTCTGTGGTCGGGGTTTATAGTCCGTGATGGTCTGGATCCCCCGCCACAGGCTCCTGGTGTCTCTGCTGTCACTGAAGCGGTGGGCTATCCTGCTGCCGTACTGCCTCTTAGCATCTCTGATGCCACGGTTCAGGTTGGCCCTGGCTGTTCTCAGGCCAGCCTCATCTCCTGCTCTGAAGGCAGCGTTCCGGGCTCTCAGCAACCTATGGACTTCCCCCGTCAGCCATGGTTTCTGATTTTCCCGTACCGTGATGGTCCTGGTCTCTGTGACATCATCGATGCATTTAGTGATGTATGCAGTGACAGTCTCTGTATATTCCTGTATGTCGATGTGGTGGTTGTAGGTGGCTGCCTGCTTGAAAATGTCCCAGTCTGTGGTGTCAAAACAGTCCTGCAGAGCAGAGGAGGCATCCACTGGCCACACCCTCACTTGCTTCTGAACTGGTCTGGTGACTTTAGCCCTCGGCCTGTATGCTGGCATTAGCATGACAGTGAGGTGGTCAGAAGCACCCAGGTGGGGGAGGGGTGACGCCTTGTAAGCTCCTCTCTGAGTGGTGAAGACCATGTCCAGTGTGTTATTACCTCTTGTAGGAAAGTCAATGTGTTGATGTAGCTGTGGACACACTGACTTGAGGTTAGCCTGGTTGAAATCACCAGCCACGATGAGGAAGCCGTCTGGATGGGCTGTCTGGTGTTCGGTGATGGCACAGTTCAGTTCAGATAGTTGTTGTGTTACCTGACTATTACTGAGGGATATTAGAACACATCTCTTAAATACATTTGTTTTATTTATTTTTTCATTTTAATAATTTTAACTATAGCAGGGGTCACCAACGCGGTGCCCGCGGGCACCAGGTAGCCCGTAAGGACCAGATGAGTAGCCCGCTGGCCTGTTCTAAAAATAGCTCAAATAGCAGCACTTACCAGTGAGCTGCCTCTATTTTTTAAATTGTATTTATTTACTAGCAAGCTGGTCTCACTTTGCCCGACATTTTTAATTCTAAGAGAGACAAAACTCAAATAGAATTTGAAAATCCAAGAAAATATTTTAAAGACTTGGTCTTCACTTGTTTAAATAAATTCATTATTTTTTTTACTTTGCTTCTTATAACTTTCAGAAAGACAATTTTAGAGAAAAAATACAACCTTAAAATGATTTTAGGATTTTTAAACACATATACCTTTTAAATTCCTTCCTCTTCTTTCCTGACAATTTAAATCAATGTTCAAGTAAATTTATTTTTTTTATTGTAAAGAATAATAAATACATTTTAATTTAATTCTTCATTTTAGCTTCTGTTTTTTCGACAAAGAATATTTGTGAAATATTTCTTCAAACTTATTATGATTAAAATTCAAAAAAAATATTCTGGCAAATCTAGAAATTCTGTAGAATCAAATTTAAATCTTATTTCAAAGTCTTTTGAATTTCTTTTAAAATTTTTGTTCTGGAAAATCTAGAAGAAATAATGATTTGTCTTTGTTAGAAATATAGCTTGGTCCAATTTGTTATATATTCTAACAAAGTGCAGATTGGATTTTAACCTATTTAAAACATGTCATCAAAATTCTAAAATTAATCTTAATCAGGAAAAATTACTAATGATGCTCCATAAATTATTTTTTAAATTTTTTCAAAAAGATTCTAATTAGCTAGTTTTTCTCTTCTTTTTTTTCGGTTGAATTTTGAATTTTAAAGAGTCGAAATTGAAGATAAACTATGTTTCAAAATGTAATTGTCATTTTTTTTGTGTTTTGTCCTCTTTTAAACCGTTCAATTAAGTGTAAATATCATTAATTATTAATATTAACAGAGTTAAAGGTAAATTGAGCAAATTGGCTATTTCTGGCAATTTATTTAAGTGTGTATCAAACTGGTAGCCCTTCGCATTAATCACTACCCAAGAAGTAGCTCTTGGTTTCAAAAAGGTTGGTGACCCCTGAACTATAGTAACATCTATGGTGTTACGGGTCAATTTTGACCCATGTATATTTACTTCAAGAAAAAGGCTAAAAAGTATTTTTTTCAGCAACAGAACTTTAAGACAAACACAAAATGAAAAGCAGAACAAGTCATAACACGAAATATAGATTTGCAAGGTCAAACAAACAACAACCAATCAAGCAAATCAAGTTAAGTTAAAGTTAAACTACCAATGATTGTCACACACACACTAGGTGTGGTGAAATTTGACCCATCCCCTTGTTCACCCCCTGGGAGGTGAGGGGAGCAGTGGGCAGCAGTGGTGCCGCGCCCGGGAATCATTTTTGGTGATTTAACCCCCAATTCCAACCCTTGATGCTGAGTGCCAAGCAGGGAGGTAATGGCTCCCATTTTTATAGTCTTTGGTATGACCTCCTCATCAGATGTATCTGTGTCTTCTGGATGACACTCCACATTGTCTTCCTCCTCAGAAACCTGTTCATCCGTATCACTATGCTGCTCTGTGTCCTCTCCCTCATTTTCACCAAAAACATTATCAAGAACTTCTCTCACTGTAAATCTTTTTTTCATTTTTGCATGCTGCAAATTGGAGATGTGCACTCTGCAAGTCACCAACTCTATACTAGGGATGTGCGTATCGATCCTGTGGTATCGATATATCGATACTCACACGCTACTCATTTGGCATCACTTTTCTGAAAAAAGTATTGATATAAACCAAAAAACGGCGTGTGGGGGGTGCAAGCATCCCTTTCAGATGTTTTCGATGACTTACTTAAGTTACTATGTGCTGGGACACCCCGGCCTGTACCTGGCAGAGTATAGAGCTGGCCCAGTCACGTGACAGGAGACAGCCAATGAGCGTCGTCAACGTGCAACACACACAGCCAGCCGACAGCGTTGTTACTTTTCCTGAACAGCAATCTGAGACTTCAGTAAAGTGTGACGACATATCTCGAGTACACTAAAGGTGTGATGGTGTCAGACATTTTTGTAGATAATTTTTCCAAGTTCATTTTCTCAGGGAACTGTCTTTCGTATGCAGGTTTATAGGACAAGGAAATCCTAGTTTATTGTGATAAGGAAATTATTGACTTTGCTTCAGAGAAGTGTTATAAATTTACTTCCACAAAGAGGTTTGAAACATAACATTGTTATGAATAAATGTTTTTTTTAAGCTTTTTCTACCAAGACTTTTTTTTTGAGAAATAAGAAAAGTGAAAATGTGTATATTTTTGTTTATATTAATTTATTTTTCATATTTATGTTATTTATTTTAATTTTACTTTTATTATATATTGACCATAATGAATGTGGTATAAATGGTCTGTATTTGTCTTGTGATTTGTCTTAGATAATAACAATAGTAATAATATTTTTGACTGACAAAAATTGCCAATAAGAAATGAATGGTATCAATCAATCAATCATTCAATCAATGTTTATTTATATAGCCCTAAATCACAAGTGTCTCAAAGGTATCGGTATCGATGAAAATGCAAGAAAAAGTATCGGTATCGTATCGAATCCTAAAAGTGTGGTATCGCCCATCCCTACTCTATACTGAATTGACCTCACATGTCTGGACATGCCGTCTTTGTTTTTGTGCTGGATAACAATGTCAGATGAGAATCCCTTAAAGCTCACATTATTGGGAGAGGAGCTGGCTGTCAGTGTGTTCAGTTTTGGCTCTAATAATTGCTTTATAATCGTATTTTTATAACTGGGTCGAAACCGATTAATTTTAACCAGAGCATTTTATAATTTAGTGAAAAAAACAAAAAATGTTTTATTTTGTTGTAATAGAAGTTCCCGACAAAGTCAAAAAGCCTTGATGCAAAAAAAAATAATTGATGTGGTTCTTTTATGCATTTAAAAACTAAAAGGGGTCGGTGCCGACCCTAACACAAGACGAAGGTTAAAGCCTCCTTTCTTGTCCTCTCAGGTATGTCAGCATCCTCACGTTGGTGCGAGTGAGGCCAGAGCAGAGGGGCCTCTACACCGCACACGTCACCAATGGAGACGACGCTAAGGAGGTGACCTTTGACCTGGAAGTCCAAGGTGAGGTCATTTAAAAAAAACTGTATGGACAAACTTTTTGAGACGCCTTGGTATTCCACTTACAGGAAGTGATATAAAAATGAAAAGTTTAGTTTTACAACTGAGAAAGCTTACACTCTTTGTTAGGAACATCTGCGAGGTCAGAGGTCACTGCTGGCTCACCATTTCTGATACAGTTAACCACTTTTGTTTTGTCTATAGGAAATGTATGAGCAATGTATATTTTGTACCCACCGCACCATAAAAAAGTCTGCATTAGTCGTGTGTGTGTGTGTGTGTGTGTGTGTGTGTGTGTGTGTGTGTGTGTGTGTGTGTGTGTGTGTGTGTGTGTGTGTGTGTGTGTGTGTGTGTGTGTGTGTGTGTGTGTGTGTGTGTGTGTGTGTGTGTAGTTCCTTCTCACATTAAAGATCTGACGGACCACCACCTTCCCGGGAAGAAACACCTGGTCACCTGTGTAGCTGAGGGGGTCCCGACCCCGTCCATACAGTGGTACAGCTGCGACAGCATGCTCAAGTAAGCCACAGTGCTACATTTCCCCATATTAAAAACAAAAATGCCACCCATTTAAAGCACATCAGTTAACTTGTTGTTTCCCACAGGTGCAGCAACAAGACTGCAATATGGCAAACGCTGGTACCAGAAGCGGAGGTGCTGAGCATCCAGACTAACGTCACGTACGGCGGCAACCGCAAAACCAGCCAGGTGTGGAGCCGCTTGACCTTCCACAAGCCGCAGCAGGTCACGGTGCGCTGTGAGACCAGCAACCTAGCCGGGACGGTGGACAGAAGAGACGTCAAACTGGTGTCCAGCAGTAGGTGTCATGAGAAGAACTGACAATGACAACTGGAAATTACATTTGTACAAACCTCGTTTCCATATGAGTTGGGAAATGGTGTTAGATGTAAATATAAACGGAATACAATGATTTGCAAATCCTTTTCAAGCCATATTCAGTTGAATATGCTACAAAGACAACATATTTCATGTTCAAACTCATAAACTTTATTTTTTTGGAAAATAATAATTAACTTAGAATTTCATGGCTGCAACACGTGCCAAAGTAGTTGGGAAAGGGCATGTTCACCACTGTGTTACATGGCCTTTCCTTTTAACAACACTCAGTAAAGGTTTGGGAACTGAGGAGACACATTTTTGAAGTGGAATTCTTTCCCATTCTTGCTTGATGTACAGCTTAAGTTGTTCAACAGTCCGGGGGTCTCCCTTCTCACATTGCAGGTGCCACACATTTTCAATGTCTGGACTACAGGCAGGCCAGTCTAGTACCCGCACTCTTTTACTATGAAGCCACGTTGATGTAACAGCATTGTCTTGCTGAAATAAGCAGGGGCGTCCATGGTAACGTTGCTTGGATGGCAACATATGTTGCTCCAAAAGCTGTATGTACTTTTCAGCATTAATGGTGCCTTCACAGATGTGTAAGTTACCCATGTCTTGGCCACTAATACACCCCCATACCATCACACATGCTGGCTTTTACACTTTGCGCCTATAACAATCCGGATGGTTCTTTTCCTCTTTGGTCCGGAGGACACGACGTCCACAGTTTCCAAAAACAATTTGAAATGTGGACTCATCAGACCACAGAACACTTTTCCACTTTGTATCAGTCCATCTTAGTTGAGCTCAGGCCCAGCGAAGCCGACGGCGTTTCTGGGTGTTGTTGATAAACGGTTTTCGCCTTGCATAGGAGAGTTTCAACTTGCACTTACAGATGTAGCGACCAACTGTAGTTACTGACAGTGGCTTTCTGAAGTGTTCCTGAGCCCATGTGGTGATATCCTTTACACACTGATGTGGCTTGTTGATGCAGTACAGCCTGAGGGATGGAAGGTCACGGGCTTAGCTGCTTACGTGCAGTGATTTCTCCACATTCTCTGAACCCTTTGATGATATTACGGAGCGTAGATGGTGAAATCCCTAAATTCCTTGCAATAAGTGCTTGAGAAAGGTTTTTCTTAAACTGTTCAACAATTTGGCTCACGCATTTGTTGACAAAGTGGTGACCCTCGCCCCATCCTTGTTTGTGAATGACTGAGCATTTCATGGAATCTACTTTTATAGCCAATCATGGCACCCACCTGTTCCCAATTAGCCTGTTCACCTGTGGGATGTTCCAAATAAGTGTTTGATGAGCATTCCTCAACTTTGTCAGTATTTATTGCCACCTTTCCCAACTTCTTTGTCACGTGTTGCTGCCATCAAATTCTAAAGTTAATGATTATTTGCAAAAAAAAAAAAATGTTTATGAGTTTGAACATGAAATATGTTGTCTTTGTAGCATATTCAACTGAATATGGCTTGAAAAGGATTTGCAAATGATTGTATTCCGTTTATATTTACATCTAACACAATTTCCCAACTCATATGGAAACAGGGTTTGTAGATTCCCCTATCGGTTGTGTTCAAGATTATTCAGAAAGCATGTTATAAATATTACAGACACGTGCGTGTCATTCCTCTAAAGTTGTGTACTAAATTTGATAGTGATTGGGTTAAACACCCTAAAGTTACATTGAGTCGTGTAGAGGACATTGATCTGTGCGACACATTTCAAGTCACTCTGATCTTTGGGGTTCAATAACAGTGCCACCATGTGGTGTATTTGTGAAACATTTTTTTTACTAAAATACAGTAAAAACACACACTCTCCAAAGAACTTAATAAAACACAAATAAAGAGGTGCACGGCAAAATGTGTACTTAAAGAAAAAGCAAGACCAGCAACACTCGTGTCCTTCCAATCATTTGAATACAAACTGCGCGGGCGCTACCAAACACACACCGGTTTGGACAATGTCTGGGTCAGTGTGCAATCCCCAACAGGAAGCGATGCATTTAAATAGTCACAGCTGTGGTCAATCAGTTGATACAATAAATCAAGAACAACTTCAAAAATGAAAGTGCACAAATAATAGACACAATGGAAAATTGTACAAATCAAAGACTCAGCACAGTATCATAGGAAAATAAACAAAGCAATAAAAAAATGTGAGGACAACCATTATAATAAAAGGAGACATAGCTCATCAGCACAGTGGAAAAAAAGAAAGAAAGCGCTAGAATAGCTATAGCTCCCTCTATATATAATATAATACTTATACAGTAGCAAAATGAAGCACCAACCTGAAGCCCTACATCAAGCCACACAAAAATATATGTAAAGTACATGATATGCATATAGGCAACTTCATTATAGAAAACATCCCAAAAGCAACTCCTCGTTCATCCCTTTAGGGTACTCGGTTTGCAACGTGTGTGTATCCAAAATGCTTCACCTTGCAGTAATACTTTGTTATAACAAAGGCGACCCCTTGGGGTTGCATGTTGTTCTGCCTTTTTGGACAGTGCTTTTAGAATAGAAGTATCTATATACTGTGCAGAAGTCTTATAATAACCATTATCTAGCGGTGTCCTTATTAATATGAACATTACAAAAGGGTAATACAGCAAGATATTTGTGACGCCTGCCTTGACGCTACACTTTTATTTGTAATATGCACACAGTCCTGTACTTGTACTTGTTCCTGCACAGTAGTACCTCAAATTACAAGCTTAATTGGTTCTGTGACAGAGCTCTTAAATCAAAACACTTGTATCTCAAATTAATGTGGCCATTGAAATTAATTAAAAACAATAAAGTAAGGGCCCAACACCCCTTTAAAAAGAAAAAAACACTATTTGGTATATATATATATATATATATATATATATATATATATATATATATATATATATATATATATATATATATATATATATATATATATATATATATATATATATATATACACACACACACATGTACTGTATATACCTGTATATATACACATATATATGTGTATGTATATATACATGTACAGTATGTATATATACATATACACATATATATGTGTGTATAGATATGTATATGTGTGTGTGTGTGTGTGTGTGTGTGTGTGTGTGTGTGTGTGTGTGTGTGTGTGTGTGTGTGTGTGTGTGTGTGTGTGTGTGTGTGTGTGTGTGTGTGTGTGCGTGCATATATGCGTGTGTGTGCATATATGCATGTATTTGTATTAGGGCTGCAACTAACGATTAATTTGATAATCGATTAATCTGTTGAATATTACTTCGATTAATCGAGTAATAATCGGATAAAAGAGACAAACTACATTTCTATCCTGTCCAGTATTTTATTGAAAAAAAACAGCATACTGTCACCATACTTATTTTGATTATTGTTTCTCAGCTGTTTGTACATGTTGCAGTTTATAAATAAAGGTTTATTTAAAAAAAAAAAATTATAATAATTAAAAAATATATATTAAAAAAAATAAAAACTGCCTCTGCGCATGCGCATAGCATAGATCCAACGAATCAATGACTAAATTAATTGCCAACTATTTTTATAATCGATTTTATCGATTAGTTTTTGCAGCCCTAATTTGTATGTGTATATATGTATGTGTATAATATATACTGTATATATATACAGTATATTTATGGTATATTGGCAACAGGGCCCGCCTTTCAAAAGCACAGACTCCACACACTGTGCTCTTACTGTACATTAAACGTCTTTCAACTGCAAAAGCCAGATATTTGAATTTATTTTTATTTTTTCAATTAACATACTAATTACTTTCCCTCGTAATCAATTTAATTTATTTAAGAGTAATTCCATTAGTAATACAGTTACTTTTTTGGTAATGTAAGGACTAACTATAAGTAATTACTTTTTAAAAGTCATTTCTTATCTTGGAGCGGTCTTAAGTTATGGCAGCGCTAAGTTGAGGTACTACTAAATGTCATGTAGTTAGGTGTACCTTACAACTGAGCTTATGCATCGACATTAGAGATGTCCGATAATAGCGGCCTGCTGATATTATCGGCCGATAAATGTTTTATAATGTAATATCGGAAATTATCGGTATCGTTTTTTTTATTATCGTATCGGTTTTTTATTTTTATTTTATTTAAAAAAAAAAATTAAATCCACATAAAAAACACAAGATACACTTACAATTAGTGCACCAACCCAAAAAACCTCCCTCCCCCATTTACACTCATTCACACAAAAGGGTTGTTTCTTTCTGTTATTAATATTCTGCTTCCTACATTATATATCAATATACATCAATACAGTCTGCAAGGGATACAGTCCGTAAGCACACATGATTGTGCGTGCTGCTGCTCAACTAATAGTACTAACCTTTACCACTTCATTTTACTCATTTTCATTCATTACTAGTTTCTATGTAACTGTTTTTATATTGTTTTACTTTCTTTTTTATTCAAGAAAATGTTTTTTTTATTCATTTATCTTATTTTATTTTATTATTATTTTTAAAAAGGACCTTATCTTCACCATACCTGGTTGTCCAAATTAGGCATAATAATGTGTTAATTCCACGACTGTATATATCGGTTGATATCGGTATCGGTAATTAAAGAGTTGGACAATATCGGAATATCGGATATCGGCAAAAAGCCATTATTGGACATCCTTAATTGACATGGCAACAATTGTCTAAAAAAATGCACACAATTAAGTCATAAACTAAAACTGTCATTAAACAATTCAGCTATACACTTGCAATGTAAAATTGAAAGAACCTGTCTCATTAAAATGGAACAAAGCCTTAATTGCCATTGCTAGTGGAAGCATTCTTCTTTCTATTTACCTAATTCATATCCAGCTGTCCAAACATGTCATCAAAACAAGAAAGCTAGTGCACTTAGTTGTATCTTTCGTCTTCCTTTTGCTGCAATAACATGAGTGTGAGCTAAACAAGTTTAAAGTGAAAAGTTCCACTTCCAAAGATTGATTTGGGAAAGGTTTATTTTTTTGTAGACGTGGTGTGCAGCGTCAATAGACACCAACACCATATGTTGTACTTAAAGACATAAATAACACTCATTACTCTTACTTCAAGCATTGATTCTCAAAGGACAAGGACTCCAATTCAGGAAGACGTAATATTTTTTAGATAACAAATATTAAACTCGCATATGAAGCACAAATACAAATGTTTTAACCTCATAATAATGTTTTGCCTCATATTACCAATTACCTGTGAGTACAAGTAAAGCAGAAGTACTTGCAAAATGAAATATTTTTGAGGTTGTACAAACCCCGTTGCCATGTGAGTTGGGAGATTGTGTTGGATGTAAATATAAACGGAATACAATGATTTGCAAATCCTTTTCAAGCCATATTCAGTTGAATATGCTACAAAGACAACATATTTCATGTTCAAACTCATAAACTTTGTTTTTTTTTTGCAAATAATAATTCACTTATAATTTCATGGCTGCAACACGTGCCAAAGTAGTTGGGAAAGGGCATGTTCACCACTGTGTTACATGGCCTTTCCTTTGAACAACACTCAGTAAAGGTTTGGGAAGTGAGGAGACACATTTTTGAAGTGGAATTCTTTCCCATTCTTGCTTGATGTACAGCTTAAGTTGTTCAACAGTCCGGGGGTCTCCCTTCTGCTATTTTAGGTGCCACACATTTTCAATGTCTGGACTACAGGCAGGCCAGTCTAGTACCCGCACTCTTTTACTATGAAGCCACGTTGATGTAACACGTGGCTTGGCATTGTCTTGCTGAAATAAGCAGGGGCGTCCATGGTAACGTTGCTTGGATGGCAACATATGTTGCTCCAAAAGCTGTATGTACCTTTCAGCATTAATGGTGCCTTCACAGATGTGTAAGTTACCCATGTCTTGGCCACTAATACACCCCCATACCATCACACATGCTGCCTTTTACACTTTGCGCCTAGAACAATCCGGATGGTTCTTTTCCTCTTTGGTCCGGAAGACACGACGTCCACAGTTTCCAAAAACAATTTGAAATGTGGACTCGTCAGACCACAGAACACTTTTCCACTTTGTATCAGTCCATCTTAGATGAGCTCAGGCCCAGCGAAGCCGACGGCGTTTCTGGGTGTTGTTGATAAACGGTTTTCGCCTTGCATAGGAGAGTTTTAACTTGCACTTACAGATGTAGCGACCAACTGTAGTTACTGACAGTGGGTTTCTGAAGTGTTCCTGAGCCCATGTGGTGATATCCTTTACACACCGATGTGGCTTGTTGATGCAGTACAGCCTGTGGGATGGAAGGTCACGGGCTTAGCTGCTTACGTGCAGTGATTTCTCCACATTCTCTGAACCCTTTGATGATATTACGGAGCGTAGATGGTGAAATCCCTAAATTCCTTGCAATAGCTGCTTGAGAAAGGTTGTTCTTAAACTGTTCAACAATTTGCTCAGGCATTTGTTGACAAAGTGGTGACCCTCGCCCCATCCTTGTTTGTGAATGACTGAGCATTTCATGGAATCTACTTTTATAGCCAATCATGGCACCCACCTGTTCCCAATTTGCCTGTTCACCTGTGGGATGTTCCAAATAAGTGTTTGATGAGCATTCCTCAACTTTATCAGTATTTATTGCCACCTTTCCCAACTTCTTTGTCACGTGTTGCTGCCATCAAATTCTAAAGTTAAAAAATGTTTATGAGTTTGAACATGAAATATGTTGTCTTTGTAGCATATTCAACTGAATATGGCTTGAAAAGGATTTGCAAATCATTGTATTCCGTTTATATTTACATCTAACACAACTTCCCAACTCATATGGAAATGGGGTTTGTACTTGGTGTAAAAAGTTTGAGAGGCATTAATGAAGTTGACATTGTGGCCTGTTGCAGCACTCTTCTCCCAGGTGGCAGTGTTGGCCGCGGTGCTCGCCTTGGTGGTCATCATCATCCTGTCCATCATCATCCTCATCGCCGTGTGGAGGAAGGTACCATGACATACTCCAGCACTTCCTGTCCAAAGGTCACATGTCAGCGCACTCAGCATGCTGTGTTGTGCGTTGTCAGAAACCTCGCTATGAGATCCGATGGAAGGTGATCGAGTCCGTGAGCCAGGATGGTCATGAGTACATTTATGTAGACCCCATCCACTTGCCCTATGACCTCACCTGGGAAATGCCCCGAGACAACCTGGTGCTGGGTGAGTCCACGTGGGTAGGCGGAGTCTGACAGGTCATGTGACGTTGCTTTGGACAAGGGAACTTGACCCGAGTGTGCTATTGTTATTGGCTGTTATTCCATCCATCCATACATTTTCTACCGCTTGTCCCTTTCGGGGTCACGGGGGGCGCTGGAGCAGAAGGCGGGGTACACCCTGGACAAGTCGCCACCTCATCACAGGGCCAACACAGATAGACAGACAACATTCACACACTAGGGCCCATTTAGTGTTGCCAATCAACCTATCCCCAGGTGCATGTCTTTGGAGGTGGGAGGGGCCTATCCCCAGGTGCATGTCTTTGGAGGTGGGAGGGGCCTATCCCCAGGTGCATGTCTTTGGAGGTGGGAGGGGCCTATCCCCAGGTGCATGTCTTTGGAGGTGGGAGGAAGCCGGAGTAGAACCCCCACAGTCACGGGGAGAACATGCAAACTCCACACAGAAAGATCCCGAGCTTAGACTAAAACTAAATCGTAATTTGAATTCAATGAAATTGCCTGTTTAATTAAAACTGCAGTGGACCTTTCTTATATAAAAAATAGACAAACATTCTCATTTCCATTACTGTATTCTGCATATCATTAACCTTTTTCATAACAATAAGAAGAATATATTTATGCAGGACATAATGTAACTATTACATATATGTATGGAATTACATTTATAAATATATACAATATAATACATAAATAAGCACATACAATAAAAGGTTTGCACTTTTTTTTTAAATTCTAGATACAAAAATAACAGCAACAACAATTTTATTACGGTATATTTTGCTTATTTGCCAGAATTGTATTAAATATTTTCTACTGTAAAATATTTTTACATAATATAAATATTACATACATGTACAAAATAAATATTTGCACTACAACAATACAAATAAATATGTAAAAATATGTTTTTAAATATCATAATTTTTTTATATGAATAACATTTGTCTGACTTTTTTATTGTTGTCACTTTAATTTTAAATTTAAATTTATTTTAACTTTAAATTTAGGGGCCAAATAAAAAATATTTTCTATGTTAAAATATTCTTACTTACATACATCATGTGCAAAATAATAATTTTTACTAAAACTATACAAATAACTACATAGAATTATGTTGTTTTTAAATACAATGTTTTTATACTTTTAAATAGGATTTTTATTTTGAAACGTAGCTTAAAATGTAATCAAAGGGAACCCAACACAGGAAAAACAACCACAACAACATTTATTAAGTATGTTGCGTCTTATTTTTATATAAAACTATAAACATTAATAGTTACATGTTTCCTTTTTTAACATATTTATTTTTTCTGAATAAACCAGTTTTACTTTGTTTTATAATATAATTCATACATAGCATTAAACAACATGTGTCATTTTATAACATAATATTAAAGGCCTACTGAAATGAGATATTCTTATTTAAACGGGGATAGCAGATCCATTCTATGTGTCATACTTGATCATTTTGCGATATTGCCATATTTTTGCTGAAAGGATTTAGTAGAGAACATTGACGATAAAGTTCGCAACTTTTGGTCGCTGATAAAAAAGCCTTGCCTGTACCGGAAGTAGCGTGACGTCACAGGTTGTGGAGCTCCTCGCATCTGCACATTGTTTACAATCATGGCCACCAGCAGCGAGAGAGATTTTGACCGAGAAAGCGACGATCACCCCATTAATTTGAGCGAGGATGAAAGATTTGTGGATGAGGAAAGTGAGAGTGAAGGACTAGAGGGCAGTGGAAGCGATTCAGATAGGGAAGATGCTGTGAGAGGCGGGTGGGACCTGATATTCAGCTGGGATCGACTAAAACAGTAAATAAACACAAGACATATATATACTCTATTAGCCACAACACAACCAGGCTTATATTTAATATGCCACATAAGAAACACCTCCCCCCTCCCGTCCATATAACCCGCCAATACAACTCAAACACCCGCACAACACACTCAATCCCACAGCCCAAAGTAACGTTCACCTCCGCAAAGTTCATACAGCACATATATTTCCCCAAAGTTACGTTCCGTGACATGCACATAGCGGCACGCACGTACGGGCAAGCGATGAAATGGTTGGAAGCCGCAGCTGCGTACTCACGGTACCGCATATCCAACTCAAAGTCCTCCTGGTAAGAGTCTCTGTTGTCCCAGTTCTCCACAGGCCAATGGTAAAGATTGACTGTCATCGTTCGGGAATGTAAACAATGAAACACCGGCTACGTGTTTGTGTTGCTGCAGCCTTCCGCTAATACACCGCTTCCCACCTACAACTTTCTTCTTTGCTATCTCCATTGTTCATTAAACAAATTGCAAAAGATTCACCAACACTGATGTCCAGAATACTGTGGAATTTTGCGATGAAAACAAGCCGACTTAATAGCTGGCCACAATGCTGTCCCAAAATGTCCGCTACAATCCGTGACGTCACGCGCAAACGTCATCATACCGAGACGTTTTCAGCAGGATATTTTGCGGGAAATTTAAAATTGCACTTTAGTAATCTAACCCGGCCGTATTGGCATGTGTTGCAATGTTAAGATTTCATCATTGATATATAAACTATCAGACTGCGTGGTCGCTAGTAGTGGCTTTCAGTAGGTCTTTAATAAACATTGAATAAACACTAAAACATGTTGATGCCGTTAATGTTCTTGGTCGCTTTGTTTGTGTGTTTCAGGCCGCACTCTTGGATCAGGAGCCTTCGGCAGAGTGGTTGAAGCGACAGCGTACGGTCTCGCTCATTCCCAGTCCAGCACGAAAGTGGCGGTGAAAATGCTGAAATGTAAGACACGGCACAACTAAAAGATTATGTACACCAAAACTTGGCAAATATTTTGACTCGGGGGGCCACATTGAGAGAAAAAAATGTGTCTGGGGGGCCAATGTGTATGTGTGTATCGACTATATCAGGGGTCAGCAACCCGCGGCTCTTTGATCACTCTGATGCGGCTCAGCTGCATACTTGCCGACACTCCCGATTTTCCCGGGAGACTTCCAGATTTCAGTGCCTCTCCCAGACATCACCCGGGGCAAACACTTTCCGATCTTCACCCGGACAACAATTTTGAAGGCGTGCCGTGATGGCACTGCCTTTAGCGTCCTCTACAACCTGTCGTCGCGTCCGCTTTTTCACCATACTATCTGCGTGCCGGCCCAGTCACATGTTGTATGTGGCCTCTGCTTACACATGTAAGTGACTGCAAGGCATACTTGGTCAACAGCCATACAGGTCACACTGAGGGTGACCGTATAAACAACTTTAACACTCTTACTAATATGCGCCACAGTGTGAACCCACACCAAACAAGAATGACAAACACATTTCGGGAGAACATCCGCACCGTAACACAACGTAAACACAACAGAACAAATACCCAGAACCCCTTGCAGCCCTAACTCTTCCGGGCTAGATTATACACCCCCGCTACCACCAAACCCCGCCCCCCTCAACCAACACACGTAGGGGGGAGGTTTTTTTTGTTTTGTTTTGTTTTTTTGTCATAAATAAATACAATCATGTGTGCTTACGGACTGTATCCCTTGCAGACTGTATTGATATATATTGATATATAATGTAGGAAGCAGAATATTAATAACAGAAAGAAACAACACTTTTGTGTGAATGAGTGTAAATGGGGGAGGGAGGTTTTTTGGGTTGGTGCACTAATTGTAAGTGTATCTTGTGTTTTTTATGTTGATTTAATAAGAAAAATGAAATATACACACTACCGTTCAAAAGTTTGGGGTCACATGTAAATGTCCTTATTTTAGAAGGAAAAGCACTGTACTTTTCAATGAAGATAACTTTAAACTAGTCTTAACTTTACAGAAATACACTCTATACATTGCTAATGTGGTAAATGACTATTCTAGCTGCAAATGTCTGCTTTTTGGTGCAATATCTACATAGGTGTATAGAGGCCCATTTCCAGCAACTATCACTCCAGTGTTCTAATGGTACAATGTGTTTGCTCATTGGCTCAGAAGGCTAATTGATGATTAGAAAACCCTTGTGCAATCATGTTCACACATCTGAAAACACTTTAGCTCCTTACAGAAGCTACAAAACTGACCTTCCTTTGAGCAGATTGACTTTCTGGAGCATCACATTTGTGGGCTCAATTAAACGCTCAAAATGGCCAGAAAAAGAGAACTTTCATCTGAAACTCCACAGTCTATTCTTGTTCTTAGAAATGAAGACTATTCCACTAAATTGTTTGGGTGACCCCAAACTTTTGAACGGTAGTGTATATATATATTTTTTTTATTTCTTGATTTCTTGTGCGTCCCGGTACCAATCGATCCACAGACCGGTGGTTGGGGACCACTGATGTAGAACGTTCGGTGAGCCGGATTGAGAATCTTAATGCATGTGTCTTGCAGGCCGTATTTTCCCAGGTCTGATGTACACGTTTGTATGTAGCGAGGCCCACCTGTCCCACCTGCAGAGCTGTTAAATCGAATTAAGCCGGTGTCGTCTGACCGCGAGAACTAAACAGCCTCACCCAATTGAGTTTTATTTAGCTTGCCAGCCCGCTTTGATTCTCGGCCAAACTGCCTGACAAGGACGCACCGTCTGCTTTCACTCTCCCGTTCTAAAGTCTGAAGCATCCCCCTCTCGCTTTGTCTTCATCCAGCGACGGCCAGGAGGAGTGAGACGCAAGCGCTGATGTCCGAGCTGAAGATCATGAGTCACCTGGGTCCTCACCTCAACATTGTCAACCTACTGGGAGCCTGCACCAAACATGGTGGGCAACATCATTATACAGTACATCTTAATGGGTCCTAGTATATTTTGGTACCAGTACTAAAACATTATTCAACACTTTTCATAATAAATGGGACCACAAATGTTATTATTGGCTTTATTTTAACAAAAAATCTTATGATACATAAAAATACGTTGCGTATTGCAATTAAGTAGGAATTGTCATTCACTAAAATAGTGAACATATTAGGCAACTTCTTTTAGTAGTAAGTAAACAAACAAAAGCTGCTAATTTGTCTGCAGACATATGCAGTAACATATTGTGTCATTTATATTATTTTAAATGATGATGGATTATTAATCTACTTGTCCTTTTACTGTCAATATATGCTCACTTTCTGTTCTAACATGTGAACACAAAAGAAAACAAGCGTTACAGATTTGATACAATATATTTTAATTACATGAATAGAGATATAAACAGAATTTGAACATCCAAGCCCTAAGTAATCTAATGATTAATAGAATGTAAATAGCATCACAACAATAATACTAAATTGTCAATAGGGGCTAACAAACAGGCCGCAACCAGGTTATGATATTCAGCTAGCAGTTAGCTTGTGAACTTGATGCCAAACAGCCATAAGACTACAAACCCCGTTTCCATATGAGTTGGGAAATTGTGTTAGATGTAAATATAAACGGAATACAATGATTTGCAAATCCTTTTCAAGCCATATTCAGTTGAATATGCTACAAAGACAACATATTTGATGTTCAAACTCATAAACTTATTTTTTTTGCAAATAAACATTAACTTTAGAATTTCATGGCTGCAACACGTGACAAAGTAGTTGGGAAAGGGCATGTTCACCACTGTGTTACATGGCCTTTCCTTTTAACAACACTCAGTAAAGGTTTGGGAAGTGAGGAGACACATTTTTGAAGTGGAATTCTTTCCCATTCTTGCTTGATGTACAGCTTAAGTTGTTCAACAGTCCGGGGGTCTCCCTTCTGCTATTGCAGGTGCCACACATTTTCAATGGGAGACAGGTCTGGACTACAGGCAGGCCAGTCTAGTACCCGCACTCTTTTACTATGAAGCCACGTTGATGTAACAGCATTGTCTTGCTGAAATAAGCAGGGGCGTCCATGGTAACGTTGCTTGGATGGCAACATATGTGAAGTGAAGTGAAGTGAATTACATTTATATAGCGCTTTTTCTCAAGTGACTCAAAGCGCTTTACATTGTGAAACCCAATATCTAAGTTACATTTAAACCAGTGTGGGTGGCACTGGGAGCAGGTGGGTAAAGTGTCTTGCCCAAGGACACAACGGCAGTGACTAGGATGGCGGAAGCGGGGATCGAACCTGCAACCCTCAAGTTGCTGGCACGGCCGCTCTACCAACCGAGCTATACCGCTCCAAAAGCTGTATGTACCTTTCAGCATTAATGGTGCCTTCACAGATGTGTAAGTTACCCATGTCTTGGGCACTAATACACCCCCATACCATCACACATGCTGCCTTTTACACTTTGCGCCTATAACAATCCGGATGGTTCTTTTCCTCTTTGGTCCGGAGGACACGACGTCCACAGTTTCCAAAAACAATTTGAAATGTGGACTCGTCAGACCACAGAACACTTTTCCACATTGTATCAGTCCATCTTAGATGAGCTCAGGCCCAGCGAAGCCGACGGCGTTTCTGGGTGTTGTTGATAAACGGTTTTCGCCTTGCATAGGAGAGTTTTAACTTGCACTTACAGATGTAGCGACCAACTAGTTACTGACAGTGGGTTTCTGAACTGTTCCTGAGCCCATGTGGTGATATCCTTTACACACCGATGTGGCTTGTTGATGCCGTACAGCCTGAGGGATGGAAGGTCACGGGCTTAGCTGCTTACGTGCAGTGATTTCTCCACATTCTCTGAACCCTTTGATGATATTACGGAGCGTAGATGGTGAAATCCCTAAATTCCTTGCAATAGCTGCTTGAGAAAGGTTGTTCTTAAACTGTTCAACAATTTGCTCAGGCATTTGTTGACAAAGTGGTGACCCTCGCCCCATCCTTGTTTGTGAATGACTGAGCATTTCATGGAATCTACTTTTATACCCAATCATGGCACCCACCTGTTCCCAATTAGCCTGTTCACCTGTGGGATGTTCCAAATAAGTGTTTGATGAGCATTCCTCAACTTTATCAGTATTTATTGCCACCTTTCCCAACTTCTTTGTCACGTGTTGCTGCCATCAAATTATAAAGTTAATGATTATTTGCAACAAAAAAATGTTTATCAGTTTGAACATTAATTATGTTGCCTTTGTAGCATATTCAACTGAATATGATTTGCAAATCATTGTATTCCATTTATATTTACATCTAACACAATTTCCCAACTCATATGGAAACGGGGTTTGTAAAATAAATCTCAGAAGTCCCACGATAGTATACAATATCTCTTGACATGTTTCATAAAGTTTCCTCCATGCATACTAACCAGGTCCTCTGTACCTGGTGACCGAGTACTGTCGCTATGGCGACTTGGTGGACTACCTGCACAGAAACAAGCACACCTTCTTGCAGTACTTTGCAGAGAAGAACCAAGACGAGGGCAGCCTGATCTCCAGGGGAAGCAGCCCGCTCAGTCAAGGCAAAGGGTGAGAAGGACAAAAGACATTTTAGAACATGTTGCAGTGCTAAAACCTGACCCTTACACACAAGAAAAGTTGATCATTGCATCGCTGTTGTTGACACGCCCTGCAGCTATGTGTCTTTCGGAAGCGAGAGCGATGGAGGCTACATGGACATGAGCAAAGACGAGCCCTCCATCTACGTCCCCATGCAGGAGCAGATTGACATCATCAAGTACGCTGACATCCAACCGTCGCCTTATGAGTCCACCTACCAGCAGGACGTCTACCAGGAACATGGTATGATTTGGAGCCTGCATGAAAGAATAATTTTCACTGCTGGTAAGCGTTTGACCTTGCGTCTTCCTGGAAGGAGCAAGATTAATCCGTGACAGCTGCTGGTTTCAACCAGTCGACTGGAAATGGGTCATTTCATCGAGTGATTGATGGATTTAGTCTTGTGAATCAGGAAACAGTAGGCGTGCCAAAAAATAAGATTTTCTAATGAATTGCGATTCTTATGTCTAACGATTTTTAATCGATTTAAAAAAAGAAAAATTCAAGAAAAAATATGTATTTTTTTAAAATACACTTTTAAAATGTTCTTATAAAAAAAAAAATATTTTTTTAAAATATTTTTTTGGTAATAAAATGTATATATATATATATATATATATATATATATATATATACATATATATACCATATTTTTCGGAGTATAAGCATACTTGCCAACCCTCCCGTTTTTAGCGGGAGAATCCCGGTATTCAGCGCCTCTCCTGACAACCTCCCGGCAGAGATTTTCTCCCGACAAACTCTCTGTATTCAGCCGGAGCTGGAGGCCACGCCCCCTCCAGCTCAATGCGGACCTGAGTGGGGACAGCCTGTTCTCACGTCCGCTTTCCCAGCAGCTTGCCTGCCCAATGACGTCATAACATCTACGGCTTTTAGACAGTAGAGTGCACAACAAGGAGAGAGAGTTCTTGGTTTCTTATGTGGGTTTATTGTTAGGCAGTTTCATTAACGTCCTCCCAGCTCGGTAACAACACACAACAACAGCAGTCACGTTTAGTCTTCCGTAAAGCAGTTCGTCTGCCATAAACAGCAATGTTGTGACACTCTTAAACAGGACAATACTGCCACCTACTGGATAGCCTGCAGAACACTGAAATTCAAGTATGTCTTTTATTTATATGTATAATAAAATAAAATAAAACAAAAAAATATATATATAGCTAGAATTCACTGAAAGTCAAGTATTTCATACATATATATATATATATATATATATATATATATATATATATATATATATATATATATATATATATATATATATATATATATATATATATATATATATATGTGTATGTGTATGAAATACTTGATTTGGTGAATTCTAGCTGTAAATATACTCTCCTCTTAACCACGCCCTTTGCCACGCCCCAACCACGCCCCCCCCCGACCACGCCACGCCCCACCCCCCACCTCCCGATATTGGAGGTCTCAAGGTTGGCAAGTACGAGTATAAGTCGCTCCGGAGTATAAGTCGCACTGGCCGGAAATGTATAATAAAGAATGAAAAAAACATATATAAGTCGCACTGGAGTATAAGTCGACTTATACTCCAGTGCGACTTATATATGTTTTTTTCATTCTTTATTATGCATTTTCGGCCAGTGCGACTTATACTCCGGAGCGACTTATAGTCCGAAAAATACGGTACTTGTATTTTAAATTGCTTATAATCGATGTAATTTTAATATTGTTGTGTATTTTCAATCCTGTGTAATTTTAATTGTGAATGTTAAATGCGCCATTAAAAGGACTACAGACGGAAATTAGCATGGTGCTAAATCTGGTGCAGCCATCTTCTTAATGAAACTGCACATTGTCCTTCAAATAAACAAATACAAATATAGAAATTTATCAGAACTGTTTATCTATTTTATGGAGGAATGTAGTTAATCATAGAACTGGCTCCCAATGTTATTAAAGGCCTACTGAAAGCCACTACTAGCGACCATGCAGTCTGATAGTTTATATATCAATGATGACATCTTAACATTGCAACACATGCCAATACGTCCGGGTTAACTTATAAAGTGACATTTTACATTTCCAGCTAAACTTCCGCTTGAAAACGTCTATGTATGATGACGTATGCGTGTGACGTCAATAGTTAAACGGAAGTATCCGGACACCATTGAATCCAATACAAATAAGCTCTGTTTTCATCTCAAAATTCCACAGTATTCTGGACATCTGTGTTGGTGAATCTTTTGCAATTTGTTTAATGAACAATGGAGACTGCAAAGAAGAAAGCTGTAGGTGAGATCGGTGTATTAGCGGCGGACTACAGCAACACAACCAGGAAGACAGAGATGGATAGCAGACGCATTAGCCGCCGAACTCACCTTAACTTCCTCCGTCTCGCCGACCGCACGAATGATCGGGTGAAGTCCTTCGTCGCACCGTCGATCGCTGGAACACAGGTGAGCACGGGTGTTGATGAGCAGATGAGGGCTGGCTAGCGTAGGTGGATAGCTAATGTTTTTATTATAGCTCTGTGAGATCCGGTTGCTAAGTTAGCTTCAATTGCGTCGTTAGCAACAGCATTGTTAACCTTCGCCAGGCTGGAAAGCATTAACCGTGTAGTTACATGTCCATGGTTTAATAGTATTGTTGATCTTCTGTCTATCCTTCCAGTCAGGGATTTATTTATTTTGTTTCTATATGCAGTTAAGCCTGATGCTATCACGTTAGCTCAATAGCTAAAGTGTTTCGTCGATGTATTGTCGTGGAGATAAAAGTCACTGTGAATGTCCATTTCGCGTTCTCGACTCTCATTTTCAAGAGGATATAGTATCCGAGGTGGTTTAAAATACAAATCCGTGATCCACAATAGAAAAAGGAGAGAGTGTGGAATCCAATGAGCCAGCTTGTACCTAAGTTACGGTCAGAGCGAAAAAAAAAATGTCTTGCACTGCATCTAGTCCTTCACTCTCACGTTCCTCATCCACAAATCTTTCATCCTCGCTCAAATTAATGGGGTAATCGTCGCTTTCTCAATCCGAATCTCTCTCGCTGCTGGTGTAAACAATAGGAAAATATGAGCAGTCCTTCCCCTGGTGATGTCACGCTACTTCCGGTAGGGGAAAGGCTTTTTTTTGATCAGATACCAAAAGTTGCGATCTTTATCGTCGTTGTTCTATACTAAATCCTTTCAGCAAAAATATGGCAATATCGCGAAATGATCAAGTATGACACATAGAATGGATCTGCTATCCCTGTTTAAATAAAAACAATTAATTTCAGTAGGCCTTTAAAAAGAAGTGATTTTGAATCGAGACTCAAGTCTGAATCGAGTTGTTACCCCCACGAAACGAATCATGTGTTGCCCATAGAGTCACAGCCCTCGGAACCAGGATTCCTTTGCACACTCATGCGTGTCCTCTCACCTTCTTTAGTCGGAGGCCGACTGGACCTGGTCATCAGTGAATCGTCCACTCTCACCTATGACGACCTGCTGGGTTTCAGCTACCAAGTGGCC
This sequence comes from Entelurus aequoreus, assembly GCF_033978785.1. Taxonomy (NCBI): domain Eukaryota; kingdom Metazoa; phylum Chordata; class Actinopteri; order Syngnathiformes; family Syngnathidae; genus Entelurus; species Entelurus aequoreus. The sequence continues at coordinate 89,217,588 of NC_084734.1, read as the reverse complement.
AAGGGGATGGAGTTCCTGGCGTCTAAGAATGTAGGGCATTGTTAGAAACACTCGTGTTTGCTTCATCAGACGCTAGTTTGCTGCTAGATGAATGCAACTATTGTTGGAATATGTGCCATCAGTGTTCTTTTTGCTTTGTTGCAATCTGTCTATGCAGTGTGTTCATCGGGACCTCGCCGCCAGAAATGTGTTGATCTGTGAGGGCAAACTGGTGAAGATCTGCGACTTTGGACTGGCCAGAGACATTATGCACGATTCCAACTACATCTCTAAAGGCAGTGTGAGTATGAGGCACAGTAATTATATCTAGGGCTCTCAAAGTTAACGCGATAATTATCAGTTAACAAACGGCACCATTTTTTTTTTGTCGCTCCGTTAGCGTGCGTCCTGTGTCCTCAGTCCATACTTTAGCGGTGGAAAAGCGGCAGCGTTTCAGCTTCTGTTATGTCACAGGAACTATTGGAGATCAGGGGCCGTATTTATCAAGCGTCTTAGAGTACACTTAAGTCCTGAGAATTTGCGAAATTTAGTCCTACTCTCAAACTTAGGAATAAAAGCTATTTATCAACTTTCTTAAGTCTAAGAATCACTCCTACTCTCCACGATATTTAAGAGACCTTCAGAGGCATACTTGCCAACCCTCCCGTTTTTAGCGGGAGACTCCCGGTATTCAGCGCCTCTCCCGATAACCTCCCAGCAGAAATGTTCTCCCGACAAACTTCCGGTATTCAGCCGGAGCTGGAGGCCACGCCCCCTCCAGCTCAATGCGGACCTGAGTGGGGACAGCCTGTTCTCACGTCCGCTTTCCCACAATATAAACAGCTTGCCTGCACAATGACGACATAACATCTAGGGCTTTTAGAGAGTAGAGTGCACAACTGCGCACACAACAAGGAGACGAAGCAGAAGAACGAGGAAGTTACAGACATGGCGACGCCGTCGACGAGCAAGATGAAGAAATACGCTTGCAAGTTCCAAAACGAATGGAAACAAGAATTTCAGTTCATCCAGGACAGTTGGAAGGTGAAGGGGTATGTATGTTGCCTGTACATTTTGTAGTACAGACTTCTCCATTGAACAAGGTGGCCGAAATTATATACTCATTCATGAACGGAGAAGTTAAACAGGACAATGCTGCCATCTACTGGATAGCCTCGAGAACACAGAAATTCAAGTATTTATATTATTTATATGTATAATAAAATAAATATATATATATTAGGGCTGCAACTAACGATTAATTTGATACTCGATTAATCTGTCGATTATTACTTCGATTAATCGATTAATAATCGGATAAAAGAGACAAACTACATTTCTATCCTATCCAGTATTTTATTGGAAAAAAACAGCATACTGGCACCATACTTATTTTGATTATTGTTTCTCAGCTGTTTGTAAATGTTGCAGTTTATAAATAAAGATTTATTTAAAAAAAAAAAAAAAAAAAAAACTCTGCGCATGCGCATAGCATAGATCCAACGAATCGATGACTAAATTAATCGGCAACTATTTTAATAATAGATTTTAATCGATTTAATCGAATAGTTGTTGCAGCCCTAATATATATATATATGTATATATATATATATATATATATATATATATATATATATATATATATATATATATATATGTATGTATGTGTGTATATATATATATATATATATATATATATATATATATATATATATATATATATATATATATATATGTATGTATGTGTGTGTGTGTGTATATATATATATATGTATGTATGTGTGTGTATATATATATATATATATATATATATATATATATATATATATATATATATATATATATATATATATATATATATATATATATATATATATATATATATATATATGTACAGCTAGAATTCACTGAAAGTCAAGTATTTCATATATATATATATATTAGATACCTGAGTTGGTAAATTCTAGCTGTAAATATACTCTCCTCTTAACCACGCCGCCGCCGCCCCCACCTCCCGATATCGGAGGTCTCAAGGTTGGCAAGTATGTTCAGAGGTGTCCTAAGTGGTTAGGAGTTGCCAGCAGGGGATGGCACTGAGGCGAGAGAGACGTGCGCGAACGTTCAGGGAGCGGAAGGATGTCCTGGCTTTGTTTGATGACGAGCAGCTGATCAAACGGTATCTTTAAGACAGAGCGGGTATTATTTTTGTCACAGATTTAGTAAGGGGCGTCATCTCATCAGCAACATCACGCTTTCAGTTTCAAATTAGTTGCCTAATTAATGAATTGGAAAGAAAAGGAAACATTTATTTTTGATTCATTGCCAATATTGTTTGTTTGTTTCGTATTATTTTGTAGTTTATTGTCAAAATATACACTCCCATTGTCCACTTAAATATTTCTAAGATATTTCTTTATTCTTAGACAAGGGATTCCCTTCCGTGATTGGTCATTTCTATGGACACAAAAATGACGTCACCTAAAATTGCGTTTACGGCACATAGTAATGTCGTAATTCAGCTCTGAGTGTGACACTTAAGATTCAGTCCTACACTTCGCTGAAAGTGTGAGTAAGGCTTGATAACTAACTTTTAAGTGCAGCTTTCAGCGAATAATTTATTTACTCTTAAGTCAACTCTTAGCAGACTTCTTAGGAGTAATTCTAAGAAGCTTGATAAATACGGCCCCAGACTGACATAGAAACAAGTGAGGAGAGAGTGAGAATTAGTGGCAGAATTAGTGCATACTTGCCAACCCTCACGATTTTCCCGGGAGACTCCCGAATTTCAGTGCCCCTCCCGAAAATCTCCCGGGGCAACCATTCTCCCGAATTTCTCCCGATTTCCCCCCGGACAACAATATTGGGGGCGTGCCTTAAAGGCACTGCCTTTAGCATCCTCTACAACCTGTCGTCACGTCCGCTTTTCCTCCATACAAACGGCGTGCCGGCCCAGTCACATAATATCAGTGTTTCCCACACGTTCATTTATTTGTGGCGGCCCGCCACGAAAGAATTACGTCCGCCACAAATAAAAAATTTAAAAATTAAAATATATATATATATATATTTTTGTGTGTCCTGTCCAGCTTCTCAGGCAAATCATATAGTTGATGTAGATGCCCATATAGGCTGTTCACATTTACTTTACAAAAGAGAAGTGTAGGATACTTCTCTTGTTGCCTTATTTGTATTTGACCACTACTGTTTTCTGTTTATTTGTTACTGACTGTGGCAGGACACCTCTGCCTCTGTTTCACTTTATGTTGCTGGTAAATAATATGCTTGTAGTAGTAGGCTAAAGTTAAATTATTTAGTATGCACTAATTAAAGGGGCAGAGCTTTAAGAGACATTTTAACTTTTATATTTTATAAGATATATTTTTTGTAAGAACCACAATTAATAAATATATTTCAGTGAATAACTTATTGTTCAAATCTGTATATAAATATGTACATAAAGTGTTGTAATTATATTGTAAAATGGATGGATGGACGTTTAAAACAAAACTGTTATTATTAATTAGTAAGTATACATTTTTTGAGCCTTTTTAGAGAAAATCATATCATTGTAGTAAATTATGCAAATTACTCGATGGTGTCATGGTGACCACGCTCATAGCCACGCCCATAACCACGCCCCCACCGCCACAGGTATCTTGGCAGTTTATGGGAAACACTGAATATATGTGACTTTTACACACACAGAAGTGAATTCAAGGCATACTTGATCAACAGCCATACAGGTCACACTGAGGATGACCGTATAAACAACTTTAACACTGTTACAAATATGCGCCACACTGTGAACCGACACCAAACAAGAATGACAAACACATTTCGGGAGAACATCCACACAGTAACACAACATAAACACAACAGAACAAATATCCAGAACCCCTTGCAGCACTAACTCTTCCGGGATGCTACAATATACACCCCCTGCTACCACCAAACCCCACTCCCCCCCAAACCCCCCCATCTCCCGAATTCGGAGGTCTTAAGGTTGGCAAGTATGAATTGGTGGGGAAAACTTAATGAAACATATAATTTCAAATATCGGTGTATTGCTTGTATTTCGTGACTGGAAGTCAAAACCAGTGGTCGTCAACCAAGCCAAGATGGCTGTCGTGTAGCAGGCCGCGTGCAAACTTTCTGGGTATGCAAGGGGCCTAGATCTTCCTGCAAGAAGCAGATACGAGCAAAAAAATCTAACTATGCAATGGAATAGACCGCAAAAAAGATTTGTGGAATGACATCAAGGATCATATGTCAGTGGCGTTCCCAGACATGTCAAACTATCTGGTGCTCCAGACGTCATTCTACACGACAAAACAGATGGAAACTTGGAAAAGCATGGAGGTCTACAACTTCTTTGTGTGTGACTGGGTCAAGGAAGTTGGTATCAAGACTCTCCCGGATAAATATGCATCGTTTGTGCTCGAGTAAAGTTGCATGTCATGATTTAACTTTGTGTCTACAGCCATGTTTGTTGTTGCTGTTGCACGCAGCGTTTGCGAGTAGCATGCTTTTTCCCATCTTTATCAAAATATAACTATAGATGTCAACATTATGTATGTGCTGAAAGGTTCATTTAGGATTGCTGCCTTTGGTTAAAGCTAGGGATGTCCGATAATGGCTTTTTTGCCGATATCCGATATTCCGATATTGTCCAACTCTTAATTACCGATACCGATATCAACCGATACCGATATACACAGTCGTGGAATTAACACATTATTATGCCTAATTTGGACAACCAGGTATGGTGAAGATAAGGTCATTTTTAAAAAAAATTATAAAATAAAATAAGATAAATAAATTAGAAACATTTTCTTGACTAAAAATGAAAGTAAAACAATATAAAAACAGTTACATAGGAACTAGTAATTAATGAAAATGAGTCAAATTAACTGTTAAAGGTTAGTATTATTAGTGGCGTGAAAGATACGTGGCACACAGAAGTGAATTATTTATTTAAAGTTTGTGATATAATTAGCAATTAATGAAATATGAAATAGGCTAATGTTTTCAAAATGTAAGAAATCATGTTACAGATTAAAACCAAAATCACATTCAATCATATATTTCAAGATTTTCTTGGAAAAAAATAAAACTGTAATGCAAAGATGAAGAATCTCCAAATTGTATCTCTTTCTTATCTTGTTTGAAATACTCAAGCAATTTTCAACTAACAGTAAATTCCCCTGTGTGGAAATTATTTGAATTTAGGATAATCATTCAAACAAAAATATTCAGTAAAAAAATAAAATAAACATTGCCTGACACTGGATATGCCTGGCTGCATCGCTGTCGGCTGTGTGTGTGTGTGTGTGTGTGTGTGTGTGTGTGTGAGTGTGTGTGTGTGTGTGTGTGTGTGTGTGTGTGTGTGTGTGTGTGTGTGTGTGTGTGTGTGTGTGTGTGTGTGTGTGTGTGTGTGTGTGTGTGTGTGTGTGTGTGTGTGTGTGTGTGTGTGTGTGTGTGTGTGTTGCACGTTGACGACGCTCATTGGCTGTCTCCTGTCACGTGACTGTGCCAGCTCTATACTCTGCCAGGTACAGGCCGGGCTGTCCCAGCACATAGTAAGTTAAGTAAGTCATCAAAAACATCTGAAAGGGATGCTTGCACCCCCCACACGCCGTTTTTTGGTTTATATCGATACTTTTTTCAGAAAAGTGATGCCAAATGAGTAGCGTGTGAGTATCAATATATCGATACCACAGGATCGATACGCACATCCCTACTAGTGACGCCCCTGGTGCCGAGTACCCATTGAAAGCAGACGCTGGCTTGACCAGCACCAGTATTTAATGAGCCGGATGGGCCGTCATGTAAATCCAAGCAATATACTGTACACAATAATGGAGACAAAGAGAGCACTAAAGGACTGGAAAAATCTGTTTGTGTCTATTTTGTATTGAGCTGTTAAAAAAAAGCACATGTTTAATAAACAAACATTTGCAAAAACCCAATCAGTCCCACGATGAGTGCACATTTTAAAAAGGTACACTTATTAAAGATAAAACAAACTCATACTTGCGATTAATAATGAGTTAACGATATACAAAATGTGGTTAAACGTGAATTAATACGTTAATTGTATGACAGCCCTATTTGAATACATAATCAGGCAGTTGTTTGGTAGTCCCACACTAGTAGTCATTTGAGGTAGTTCATCCTTCACTTTGGATGAAAACATTTAGGGTTACTTTGGTAAAACAGAGAAAACAAATGTAACATGTCAAAATGTCTATAAATAGGAATTGAAGTCTTT
>NC_084734.1:89133838-89208838 GCF_033978785.1 Entelurus aequoreus | reverse complement strand
GATTGTGGCTTTTTATTGTACTCTTAACTCAGAGTGAACATACTCAAGATTGATTGAACTCAGATCACACTGCAAAAAGTGAAATCTAAGTAAGATGAAATATCTCAAATAAGGGTGATATTTGCTTATTTTCTGTCTAGTAAGATAATTCTTCTCACTAAGCAGATTTTATGTTAGAGTGTTTTACTTGTTTTTAAGTGTTTTGGTCCTAAATGATGTCAGTAAGATATTACAGCTTGTTGCTGAGATTTGATGAGCTATATTGAGTAAAACATGCTTGAAACTAGAATATCAACTGTTGCAAAGCTGTGTCATCAACACTCACAAGTAGAAAACTACTTTTTTAAAGTAAACATTTCTTACTTCAAGCATGAAAAAAAAGAAATCGTGATGCCGAGTGCATATCATAATGTCAAGATAATGGCACTAGTATTTACTTCATTTAAGAATATTTTTCAACATATTGAGCAAAAAGGTCTCTTTTTTTTTTCTCCCAAGAAAAGTGCACTTGTTATTAGTGAGAATATACTTATTTTAAGCTATTTTTGGGTTCATTGAAGTTAGCTAATTTTACTTGTTTTGGAAAGTCTTGGCAAGCCAAATGTTCTTGTTCTATTGGCAGATCATTTTGCTTAGTTCAAATAAAATACCCCTCATTTTTATTTTATTTTTTCTTGTTTTTGAACACTGACTTTTTGCAGTGCAGCTGTTTAGGAATGAACCACTCAGAGTTTCTTATCTTGGGATCAATCAACTAATTATCTGTTCTGTTTTGTGACAACGGAGTGCAGTGGACATGCCATCAAAACAAACAATACAACAGTGGTCTTAAATAACTTTCTGTTTTTTGACATTCTTTGTCTGTTTGTCTTCATTTCAAGACTTTCCTGCCCCTCAAGTGGATGGCACCCGAAAGTATTTTCCACAATCTGTACACAACTTTGAGTGATGTGTGGTCCTACGGCATCCTTCTCTGGGAGATTTTCACGCTGGGTGAGTCCAAACTCATCCTTCACACTCAATCGTAATCGGGCCTCATCTTTCCAAAAGTAAATAGAGGAGACCGTTTTTAAGTGGTGGTAATAATTTTAGCACAACATGAGGTGCAACACGTGCTGCATCAAACACATCATATACTGTCACGTTTACCTTATTGGAGTGCAAACTACAAACCCCGTTTCCATATGAGTTGGGAAATGGTGTTAGATGCAAATATAAACGGAATACAATGATTTGCAAATCCTTTTCAAGCCATATTCAGTTGAATATGCTACAAAGAAAACATATTTCATGTTCAAACTCATAAACTTTTTTTTTTTGGCAAATAATAATTAACTTAGAATTTCATGGCTGCAACACGTGCCAAAGTAGTTGGGAAAGGGCATGTTCACCACTGTGTTACATGGCCTTTCCTTTTAACAACACTCAGTAAAGGTTTGGGAAGTGAGGAGACACATTTTTGAAGTGGAATTCTTTCCCATTCTTGCTTGATGTACAGCTTAAGTTGTTCAACAGTCCGGGGGTCTCCCTTCTGCTATTTTAGGTGCCACACATTTTCAATGTCTGGACTACAGGCAGGCCAGTCTAGTACCCGCACTCTTTTACTATGAAGCCAAGTTGATGGAACACGTGGCTTGGCATTGTCTTGCTGAAATAAGCAGGGGCGTCCATGGTAACGTTGCTTGGATAGCAACATATGTTGCTCCAAAAGCTGTATGTACCTTTCAGCATTAATGGTGCCTTCACAGATGTGTAAGTTACCCATGTCTTGGGCACTAATACACCCCCATACCATCACACATGCTGCCTTTTACACTTTGCGCCTATAACAATCCGGATAGTTCTTTTCCTCTTTGGTCCGGAGGACACGACGTCCACAGTTTCCAAAAACAATTTGAAATGTGGACTCGTCAGACCACAGAACACTTTTCCACTTTGTATCAGTCCATCTTAGATGAGCTCAGGCCCAGCGAAGCCGACGGCGTTTCTGGGTGTTGTTGATAAACGGTTTTCGCCTTGCATAGGAGAGTTTTAACTTGCACTTACAGATGTAGCGACCAACTGTAGTTACTGACAGTGGGTTTCTGAAGTGTTCCATGTGGTGATATCCTTTACACACTGATGTCACTTGTTGATGCAGTACAGCCTGAGGGATGGAAGGTCACGGGCTTAGCTGCTTACGTGCAGTGATTTCTCCACATTCTCTCAACCCTTTGATGATATTACGGAGCGTAGATGGTGAAATCCCTAAATTCCTTGCAATAGCTGCTTGAGAAAGGTTTTTCTTAAACTGTTCAACAATTTGCTCAGGCATTTGTTGACAAAGTGGTGACCCTCGCCCCATCCTTGTTTGTGAATGACTGAGCATTTCATGGAATCTACTTTTATACCCAATCATGGCACCCACCTGTTCCCAATTAGCCTGTTCACCTGTGGGATGTTCCAAATAAGTGTTTGATGAGCATTCCTCAACTTTATCAGTATTTATTGCCACCTTTCCCAACTTCTTTGTCACGTGTTGCTGCCATCAAATTCTAAAGTTAATGATTATTTGCACAAAAAAAAATGTTTATCAGTTTGAACATGAAATATGTTGTCTTTGTAGCATATTCAACTGAATATGGCTTGAAAAGGATTTGCAAATCATTGTATTCCGTTTATATTTACATCTAACACAATTTCCCAACTCATATGGAAACGGGGTTTGTACATCTACATTTATACACACTTTTTCTGGCAATAGCATCAACAGACATAAGGCCATATTCATGTAAATTAGTCAGGCTTTAAATTGCACATTGGATGTTGTGAGCTGGTTTATTTGAACAGATATTTCCCACAGCTTTTCCAAATGAGTACGCTTGTATACAAGAGACCGTTTATTGGTTTATTGGAGACATTTATAGCATTTATTGTATGAGACCCCTGAGGCATGGCAAATAAACCGAGCCTCTGTATCTTAGTAACCCGACCTTGTTGTTTTTCTTTTCTTCATCTCTTTAAATAGATTTCGATCATCATTTTGGGATTGAAACGGTTCCTCGGTTTCAGGATGAATTGAGTCAAATGATCTATGTGAGGCTTGTGTAAGTGTTGAGACAATTTGCAACGCTCCCTGCAGGAGGAACCCCCTACCCTGACCTGCCCATGAACGAGATGTTCTACAGCGCCTTAAAGAGAGGCTACAGGATGTCCAAACCTGCGCACGCCTCTGACGACGTGTAAGTGCCACTCTCTCTCCACAAGAAAGAAATACATCATCTATAATGCTGCGTTCTTTTCAGCTATGAGGTCATGAAGAAATGCTGGGATGAAAAGTTTGAGAAGAGACCCGAATTCTCCTTCCTCGTCCACCGTATGGGCAGCATGCTGACTGAGAGCTATAAGAAGGTACGTTACAGAAGGTTGAACATCATCACTATTCTAGGATGCAGGCCAGCCTTTGTTTTGTACACATTTTGGTGACAATTTTCCCAAAAAGAAATACAAATACATCCACATTTAGTTTGTTCCGGTGTCAAACTACCAACCAACCAACCAATGTTTATTTATATAGCCCTAAATCACAAGTGTCTCAAAGGGCTGCGCAAGCCACAACGACATCCTCGGTACAGAGCCCACGGCGCTGCTGCTGACGGTGGGATTGTCACACATGGAAAAGATCAAGATGAACTACAACTCCACAACACTAAAGGCTGAATTCCATTCGTCCCCATTACCCCTTTGCCCTCGAATTTGCACATTCACGTCGAGCAACTGGTGTCCCAATACTCTTGCAAAGTTAAGGGAAGAGCTAAGTGCCAGGGGATGTGTAGCTTCTGAAAAGAAGTGTGGTCGTAACCACACTTAAAACCAAGTGTTATGAGAAGAAGGCTGAGCAGAAAACATATAACTCCTAAACATTATTGAGTGTCACAGTACCGTAATTTCCGGACTATAAACCGTTACTTTTCCCCCTCGTTCTGGTCCCTGCGGCTTATACAAGGGTGCGGCTTATTTACGGCCTGTTCTTCTCCGACACCGACGAAGAGGATTTCGGTGGTTTTAGTACGCAGGAGGAAGACGATGACACAATGATTAAAGACTGACTTTTCATATACCGGTAGGCTGGTTATTTTGATAACGTACAGGCGAGCACTTTGTATTACTTTGCACCGTTGTATTATTTGTACTCTGCATGAATGCTGTTCGCCATGTCAAAGATGTGAAAGTTTGATTGAAAGATTTATTGTTAATAAATGGGACGCTTTGCATTCCCAAACAGTCATCTCTGTCCCGACAATCCCCTCCGTGGTAGCAGGAACCCCTATATACTACGCTAATTACACATCAAAACCCTGCGGCTTATAGTCGGGTGCGGCTTATATATGGAGCAATCTGTATTTTCCCCTAAATTTAGCTGGTGCGGCTTATAGTCTGGTGCGGCTAATAGTCCGGAAATTACGGTAATAACATCATATTTTATCAGGTATTTAATTGTTTGCTACTCCACATAAATATTCCCATGTTTTGAATTCAAAATTGCTCATCCTACGAGCTGGCTAATGCAACTATAGCTATTAAACTACATTGTCAGACTAGCCACAAATTCCCTACAATTTACTACATTTCAGGATTAAATACAGCTAATCTACTTTCAGAATTTGAATTTGTCACGTTTAGAACGTTTTTAATTCTAAAATCTCTTGTCATGATGACCAATTAGTGTACATATTGTAGCTCCTTAACACTGACGTTTGTTTTTATAGCTTGCTATCTTTCTGTAACTGCTAGGTAGTTTAGTACATAGTAAAGGAGTTTTACCAAACAATCTGTCACTCCTAATCGCTAAATCCCATGAAATCTTATACGTCTAGTCTCTTACGTGAATGACATCTATAATATTATTTGATATTTGACGCTAATGTGTTAATCATTTCACACATAAGTCACTCCTGAGTATAAGTCGCACAAACTAACCAAACAATGAAAAAACTGCGACTTATAGTCCGAAAAATACGGTAAATAAATCAGCATTATATAAACCGCAGGATTTAAAAAAAAATAGTCCGGAATTTACAGTAATTTATAATTAATGATTACTACATTACGGGTATACATTTATCGCTGACATGTCCAAAACCCGTTAACAGCGATGAACAAGGATTGGCTGTATTACCGCCTTAGCGCATGGGGCATATTTTCTGCAGAAATGGTTTTAAATATTATTTTTTCGAAACAATTTAGAAAATGACAAACTTTACAAAGTTTTTGAATTTACTGCGATGTGAAGACTGAATCGCGAATGTGCGAGGAGCCACTGCACATCATTCCCTGTCCAATCAGATCCCTATCGGTTCAGGGTAGGGATGTCCCGATCCAGGTTTTTGCACTTCCAATCCGATACCGATGTTGTTTTTGCACTTCCGATCCGATACCGATACTGGCCGATACTGGCCTTATCCGAGCATGTATTAAAATGTAAAGTTATTTAGCCTACTTAGTTGTCAGAATTATGTTGAAAAGGGTTTTAGTACTCTTGATAACAACTAGCCAGCTGAATTAGGTGAGTTTGAATAATACACAATGGAGATGTTGACGTGCGGAGTTTCAAACACTCTTCATTTTCTAGCAGGGGACTTTTCAAACGATGCTACATATTAGCAGTAATGCTACTTTTTATAGCAACGCTTTTGCCCCACACTTGACAAGTTACGGTTGTCTGTTCGACATCTTCCCACTTGAAGCCAAACCACCGCCAGACGATGGACCCCCTGCTGTTTTTCTTGGGAATTAATTAATTCTTCCTTCATTATTACCGCTCACATGGCTACGCTAGCATCACAGCTAACGTTAGCCATGCTGCTACCTCTCTGCTGGGAGAGTGCGTATACGTATGTGACGTATGACGTGACAGTATGTGACGTATGACGTGACAGTATGTGACGTATGACGTGACAGCATGTGACGTGTGTAAGAAGGTGCGCTTGCTGTCTGTGAGAAGCAGACACAAGAAGGAGTGGGAAGAGCCTGTCGTGTAATGCCAGCAGCTAAAAGCAACTGCGTGAGGACGTATACTCGACTGTGTTGAAGGTGTGCTGGAAAATGCAGAACGGAAATTAGGGAGGAGCAGAAAAGTGGAATGTATTATTTAAATGTGTGCGTTGGAAAACACGGACCAGAATTTTTTAAAAAACTGGATCTGGATCGGCATTTTCCCATGCCTTGCCGATTAGGGTTGGGTATCGAGTATCGAGTATCGATTGGAACCGGGACTAACTTTCCGATTCTCCCGGAATCGTTCAAAAGTTTAAATTTCGATTCCTAGTTACGATACCCAGTCCGCCGACCGGAAAAAAAGAATAAGTCCGCCGACCGGAAGAAGAAGCCGCTGAACACCAACGAAGAAGCGCCCACCGCCGGAAGTGTTAGCATAGCCGAGCCTATGTAGCCGAGCGAGTCAGTCAAGCATGGATAGCGGGCGTCGGCGGTCGAAAGTGTGGCTTTACTTTACTAAAAAAATGAAATATCGGCGAAATGTAACACGTGCGACAGGACTGTTTCGTGCTTAGGAGGGTGCACGTCGAACATGATGAAGCACCTCCGAGTTCCTGGAGTACATATAAATGCGTGTCCCGTCTTCGACGCGCTGCGCCGACTGTCCTCCTCTGCCTCTTCCTCTGGCTTCGATTCCCAGCCTGGCACCTCGGTGACTGCACTGCAGTCCGAATCCGGTAAGTAAAACAATATATATGCAATAAATAAAGTGTTTTGCGCCAAGGTTGAGGCAGCTAACAAATTAGCCCGCGTATTTTTTCATAGACAATTTACAACCTGCTAGCCAGGCTCCGCGATGTGCTCTTTCCTGCAGCATCACACACTTATGTGTAAAGGTGTTTTCATGAGGTTTCCTGCAGCATCATACACTTATGTGTAAAGGTGTTTTCATGAGGTTTCCTGCAGCATCATACACTTAGGTGTAAAGGTGTTTTCATGAGGTTTCCTGCAGCATCATACACTTATGTGTAAAGGTGTTTTCATGAGGTTTCCTGCAGCATCATACACTTATGTGTAAATGTGTTTTCATGAGGTTTCCTGCAGCATCATACACTTATGTGTAAAGGTGTTTTCATGAGGTTTCCTGCAGCATCATACACTTATGTGTAAAGGTGTTTTCATGAGGTTTCCTGCAGCATCATACACTTAGGTGTAAAGGTGTTTTCATGAGGTTTCCTGCAGCATCATACACTTGTGTGTGTGAATGTGTTTTCATGAGGTTTTCAAAAATAAAGCTCTCGAGGAAAGTGTACCCCTGGGAAAATGTATTCATAATTTATAATATTTATATTCAAGTTCATAGATTTGATATTTATATTCTAGTTGAAAACAGCCCTGTGAGGAATTTATAGTAAAGTTCATAAAAAGTTAATAGAATTAAAATTGATGGAGAATGTCAGACTATTTCATTCAGAAAGACTGTAGGTTAGCTAGATCATTTAAAATATCCTAAACTTTTTTTTGACCCTGCCTCTTAAAAGAATCGGAATCGAGAATCGTCAGGAATCGGAATCGAAACAAAGAATCGGAATCGTTCGAATTCAAACGATACCCAACCCTATTGCCAATACGCATTTTTTGGCCAATATCGGCGGCCGATCCGATCCAAATATCGGATCGGGACATCCCTAGTTCAGCGCCTCGAGGGGGCTTGTTTGCGCGGTATCTGGGAATTGCTATGAAATATGGTGTTTTATTTATCAACACTACAACATTCGGTTCATTTATTTCTTTGGCATTTCAACCCTGTGATAGCATCTCTCAGCGTTCGCATGCAATTTCGAAGGGATCAACATCCAAAATTGGGTCATAATATAAAGAAGTACAAATGCAGAAATTGCACCCGTCGTTAAGGACGTTGTGTGGAAGTTCACCTGAATGTGCATGATACACACAAACGTCTCTCAGCTCTCATGAAGCCTTTTGGAGCGCTTCATGGGAATATCCTGTTCTACTAACAAGCCGGATCGAGGGACTTTTCGCTTTTCTTTAACATTTCTGGTGATTCACAGAAATTCATGGGATTTTCCCAGAAGAATTGTTAATGTGTATGATTTAGCCCATGTCCGATGACAATTCAGTCAATACACAAACCAAGCCGGAGAGATGGTGTTCACTTAGTCACAGCATCTTTTCACGCAGTCTTGGTCCGGGATTACACAACACCAAGCATCGTTACTAATCAGAGTGTCCCATCAACAGAGATACGGCCAAGTCAATGACAACTTCCTGAAGAGTGACCACCCGGCTGTGGCCCGCACTAAGCCCCGTCTCGCCTCCCCCTTCATGGACTCTAACCCGGCATTCGGCGCCCCCAGCCCCGTCGCTGTCTCGTTCCCTGTTGACTCAAGCACGGGGGGATCGCAGGAAGTCATCCCTTCATACAACGACTACATCATCCCCATCCCGGACCCCAAGCCCGAAGACGCCTTCCCCGACATGGAGTCAGAAAGCCCAGCGAGGTACACGACCACTGACATGTCAATGCTTCCTGTCCTCCCTTCACACATCCAGATAACAGCCATATTGTGCACGTGGAAACTTGCTTCTATCGCATAAGCCAGGGGTGCAATATATACACTAGCGTTCAAAAGTTTGGGGTCACATGGAAATGTCCTTATTTTTGAAGGAAAAGCACTGTACTTTTCAATGAAGATAACTTTAAACTAGTCTTAACTTGAAAGAAATACACTCTATACATTGCTAATGTGGTAAATGACTATTCTAGCTGGTTTTTGGTGCAATATCTACATAGGTGTATAGAGGCCCATTTCCAGAAACTATCACTCCAGTGTTCTAATGGTACAATGTGTTTGCTCATTGGCTCAGAAGGCTAATTGATGATTAGAAAACCCTTGTGCAATCATGTTCACACATCTGAAAACACTTTAGCTCGTTACAAAAGCTACAAAACTGACCTTCCTTTGAGCAGATTGACTTTCTGGAGCATCACATTTGTGGGGTCAATTCAACGCTCAAAATGGCCAGAAAAAGAGAACTTTCATCTGAAACTCGACAGTCTATTCTTGTTCTTAGCAATGAAGGCTATTCCACAAAATTGTTTGGGTGACCCCAAACTTTTGAACAGTAGTGTAGATTTAATTCAAACAACTAGAAAATGCTATTTCGTTAGAAATTTTGTGTAAAAGCTGAACAGCCAAAGCCAAACTAAAATGCGAACAGTTGGCTAGCGTCAAGTAACAAAAATATGAGCTAATAAAGCTAACATGCTAAAAATACGAACCTAATATGCTAACGGTTAGCATTAGTGAAATACCAAAATATGTGACACTAAGCTATATACCGTATTTTTCTGACTATAAGTGGCAGTTTTTTTCATAGTTTGGCCGGGGGTGCGACTTATACTCAGGAGCGACTTATGTGTGAAATTATTAACACATTAGCGTAAAATATCAAATAATATTATTTAGCTCATTCACGTAAGAGACTAGACGTATAAGATTTCATGGGATTTAGCGATTAGGAGTGACAGATTGATTGTCATGTTTGTCGTCAAACAAAAAAAATACTAAAACAAACAAAAAATGTTACCCCATCTTTTTCAATTTTCAATCCTTTCTTTAAAATGCTCCAGGGAGCCACTAGGGCGGCACTAAAGAGCCGCATGCGGCTCCAGGGCCGTGGGTTACTGACCCCCGGTCTAGGAGCACAGTAACAGGAGTCTGTAAAGTCTTGAGAGCAACATCCATCTGTTAGTAAGACGGTTGTTGAATGACCTCACTTGTTGTCCCAATGAATCAACCGACTGCTTCAGGGATTTCATCAACTGTTGTATTTATGTCAGCTTTGAAGCAGTCGCGTTGTTTGTTAAGAAGAGCCTCTAAGTCCATTTTGGTGACTGGGTCGGAGTGGTCTCCGCTGTCGACGCCAATATTTCCCGGTTCTAAGCCCTCCGAGGCAGCAGCGGCAGCCATGCTAGCAAGCTTAGCAGAAGTGCTAGCTGCTCGAGTTGTTGTCAGAAGAGTTTTAGACTTTGCGCCGCTCGTAACGTCGTGGTACACTTTGAAAACGTTGATAATGTACGGATCAACCCAAAAGAAGAACACCACTAAACCTTGTAGACTTGTTGGGTAAGAAGAAAAGTTCAGTCGGAGCTACGCACTCGCACGTCTGCTCGCTACATCGTCAGACCGGAAGTCCCTATTGTATTATTTCTTATTAGCATTAATATCTTACACTGCGGGCAGCACGGTGGAAGAGGGGTTAGTGCGTCTGCCTCACAATACGAAGGTCCTGGGTTTGATCCTGCGCTTGGGATCTTTCTGTGTGGAGTTTG
Source organism: Entelurus aequoreus (assembly GCF_033978785.1). Lineage (NCBI taxonomy): Eukaryota > Metazoa > Chordata > Actinopteri > Syngnathiformes > Syngnathidae > Entelurus > Entelurus aequoreus. The sequence continues at coordinate 89,198,505 of NC_084734.1, read as the reverse complement.
CATGTTCTCCCCGTGACTGCGTGGGTTCCCTCCGGGTACTCCGGCTTCCTCCCACCTCCAAAGACATGCACCTGGGGATAGGCCCCTCCCACCTCCAAAGACATGCACCTGGGGATAGGTTGATTGGCAACACTTAAATGGCCCTAGTGTGTGAATGTTGTCTGTCTATCTGTGTTGGCCCTGTGATGGGGTGGCGACTTGTCCAGGGTGTACCCCGCCTTCCGCCCGAATGCAGCCAAATCCAGCACCCCCGCGACCCCGAACGGTACAAGTGGTAGAAAATGGATGGTTGGATATCTTACACTGTGTAATCAAAGGTAATGTTGGAGCAGTGACGTGCTGTCAGGGGAGGCAAGTGAGACAGTGCCTCACCTTGCCACCAGGGGGATAAAAGGCTTGTTTAAAAACAAAGTAATAAAATAAAATAAGTTTTAATATTTCTCTTTTGGTCTATGCTTTCTATGTGATTTTGGTGTGGTTCCTGTATATTTTGATGATTTTCATGGTCAAAATCGCGGAAATTCCGTGTTTCCTGATGAAAATAACGCGGCAGACGAGAAGTGAGGCAGACGCAGGTGGTGCCTCCACGGCTACACACAAAGTGTATGGAGCGTGTGCGTGCTAGGGGGCGCGTGCTTGTTGCCACGGGGAAAAGGCGGGTAAAGGCAGGCCATGAGGCGGCAATTACCTCTGCCTCAAAGTAGGGGGCGATATATTGTCAACTTGCAGTACTCTGACTCGCCACACTGGGAGAAGTGGGGGCGCTCAAGCTAGCAGACACATGTCTCTCCAGCGGAAGCCAGTCTTTTTTTAAAAACTGTATTTATAACAAACATGGCATTTTTATTAGCGATTGTGGGTGTTTTTTGTCAGATGCAAAAAATATTGTTTTATTGCTTGGAATGAAATTGAATTAAATGAATGTGTCTGCCAATATTGAGGATTATAGCCTACTCAGTGGCCTAGTGGCTACAGTGTCCGCCCTAAGATCGGTAGGTTGTGAGTTCAAACCCCGGCCGAGTCATACCAAAGACTATAAAAATGGGACCTGTTACATCCCTGCTTGGCACTCAGCATCAAGGGTTGGAATTAACTTTAATATACTGTATCCAAGATTAAATACTACTCTAAACTGGACTTAAAGACACAATGAATGTGATTATACAAAGTAGGTTTTCATGGAGGATAACTATTGCTGCTTCACATACAAATACAGAAAGGTAAGATACCCTCACAATACTTGATTCATTTTGTTAAAAGCAAACGGGACCAAAAAGTATTTAATAACCACTTCGTCAAATACATTTTGGACCCATTAAAGGCCTACTGAAATGAATTTTTTTTATTTAAACGGGGATAGCAGATCCATTTATGTGTCATACTTGATCATTTCACGATATTGCCATATTTTTGCTGAAAGGATTTAGTAGAGAACAACGACGATAAAGTTTGCAACTTTTGGTCTCTGATAAAAAAAAAAGCCTTGCCCCTACCGGAAGTAGCATGACGTAGTCAGTTGTTCACCTCCTCATATTTTCCTATTGTTTTCAATGCAGCTAGAGTGATTCGGACCGAGAAAGCGACGATTACCCCATTAATTTGAGTGAGGATGAAAGATTCGTGGATGAGGAACGTTAGAGTGACGGACTAGAATGCAGTGCAATACATATCTTTTTTCGCTCTGACCGTAACTTAGGTACAAGCTGGCTCATTGGATTCCACACTCTCTCCTTTTTCTATTGTGGATCACGGATTTGTATTTTAAACCACCTGGGATACTATATCCTCTTGAAAATGAGAGTCGAGAACGCGAAATGGACATTCACAGTGACTTATCTCCACGACAATACATCGGCGAAGCTCTTTAGCTACGGAGCTAACGTGATAGCATCTGGCTCAAATGCAGATAGAAACAAAATAAATAAATCCCTGACTGGAAGGATAGACAGAAGATCAACAATACTATTAAACCATGGACATGTAACTACACGGTTAATAATTCTCAGCCTGGCAAAGCTTAACAATGCTGTTGCTAACGACGCTGAAGCTAACTTAGCAACGGGACCTCACAGAGCTATGATAAAAACATTAGCGCTCCACCTACGCCAGCCAGCCCTCATCTGCTCATCAACACCCGTGCTCACCTGCGTTCCAGCGATCGACGGCGCGACGAAGGACTTCACCCGATCACAGATGCGGTTGGCGGCTAGCATCGGCTAGCGCGTCTGCTATCCAAGTAAGTCCTCCTGGTTGTGTTGCTGCAGCCAGCCGCTAATACACCGATCCCACCTACAACTTTCTTCTTTGCAGCCTCCATTGTTCATTAAACAAATTGCAAAAGATTCACCAACACAGATGTCCAGAATACTGTGGAATTATGAGATGAAAACAGAGCTTTTTGTATTGGATTCAATGGGCTACCGATACTTCTGTTTCACTGGCTACGTCACGCGCATACGTCATCATATCTAGACGTTTTCAACCGGAAGTTTAGCGGGAAATGTAAAATGTCACTTTATAAGTTAACCCGGCCGTATTGGCATGTGTTGCAATGTTAAGATTTCATCATTGATATATAAACTATCAGACTGCGTGGTCGCTAGTAGTGGCTTTCAGTAGGCCTTTAATCATCTCATAATATCATTATGATAATGTTTTTATGAAAGAGAACTACTCCCTTCTTTTTCCTGGTATTCTAATGTGCAACCTAAATCAACAATGATTAGAGTTGCACATATGAATTTAGGTTAAAAAAAAGATGAAAAAAAAGACCCCTCCAAAAGTCTTTATGCCTCACCTGGTGTATAGTTCAGTGCACGTCGCTGTGTTGGAGTGTTTGGAATGTTGGCTACTGTAGGCACTTGACACTTTTAATGCGCAAAAGCAAGAAAGATGGCGTCAGGTCACTCCTTAATTGGCAGCACCTTGAGACCGTCTCGTTGTTGTCCTCAGCTCTGTGGCTCTGGAGCTGGAGGAGACGGACTCCTTGTCCCAGGACACGGCTGACACGCTTCCAGAAGAGGAGCGGCTGGAGAGGAGCAGCGAGAGAGACGCTCTGCTGGGTTCGTCTGGGACGCCTGAGGTAGAAGACAGCTTTCTGTAGTCACATTTATCAACCCTGGGAAAACCGAACCTTTTACTGGGACTTTTCCCTTCCAACTGAACACGCTGTCAAAAAAAAAAGAAGAAAAAAAAAAGGGAACATGACTACAGTAGAATGCATGGAGACTAAAAGAAGCTTTGTATTTTCACTAAGCATTGTCCTGTATATAAATATCAATATATAGTTTTTTTTCTCACACTTAATGCTTCTAAACGTCCATCAATAATCAGCATGATGGTGTCACTATTAGAACACTGCCACGGTACATTCCTCACCATATTGTAGCATATTTCCTTCTGATTAATGAGCTATTTTATAGAACTTACAAACCCCGTTTCCATATGAGTTGGAGAATGGTGTTAGATGTAAATATAAACGGAATACAATGATTTGCAAATCCTTTTCAAGCCATATTCAGTTGAATATGCTACAAAGACAACATATTTCATGTTCAAACTCACAAACTTTATATTTTTTTGCAAATAATAATTAACTTATAATTTCATGGCTGCAACACGTGCCAAAGTAGTTGGGAAAGGGCATGTTCACCACTGTGTTACATGGCCTTTCCTTTTAACAACACTCAGTAAAGGTTTGGGAACTGAGGAGACACATTTTTGAAGCTTCTCAGGTGGAATTCTTTCCCATTCTTGCTTGATGTACAGCTTAATTTGTTCAACAGTCCGGGGGTCTCCCTTCTGCTATTTTAGGTGCCACACATTTTCAATGGGAGACAGGTCTGGACTACAGGCAGGCCAGTCTAGTACCCGCACTCTTTTACTATGAAGCCACGTTGATGTAACACGTGGCTTGGCATTGTCTTGCTGAAATAAGCAGGGGCGTCCGTGGTAACGTTGCTTGGATGGCAACATATGTTGCTCCAAAAGCTGTATGTACCTTTCAGCATTAATGGTGCCTTCACAGATGTGTAAGTTACCCATGTCTTGGCCACTAATACACCCCCATACCATCACACATGCTGGCTTTTACACTTTACACCTATAACAATCCGGATGGTTCTTTTCCTCTTTGGTCCGGAGGACACGACGTCCACAGTTTCCAAAAACAATTTGGTGAAATGTGGACTCGTCAGACCACAGAACACTTTTCCACTTTGTATCAGTCCATCTTGGATGAGCTCAGGCCCAGCGAAGCCGACGGCGTTTCTGGGTGTTGTTGATAAACGGTTTTGACCTTGCATAGGAGAGTTTTAACTTGCACTTACAGATGTAGCGACCAACTGTAGTTACTGACAGTGGGTTTCTGAAGTGTTCCTGAGCCCATGTGGTGATATCCTTTACACACTGATGTGGCTTGTTGATGCAGTACAGCCTGAGGGATGGAAGGTCACGGGCTTAGCTGCTTACGTGCAGTGATTTCTCCACATTCTCTGAACCCTTTGATGATATTACGGAGCGTAGATGGTGAAATCCCTCAATTCCTTGCAATAGCTGCTTGAGAAAGGTTTTTCTTAAACTGTTCAACAATTTGCTCAGGCATTTGTTGACAAAGTGGTGACCCTCGCCCCATCCTTGTTTGTGAATGACTGAGCATTTCATGGAATCTACTTTTATACCCAATCATGGCACCCACCTGTTCCCAATTAGCCTGTTCACCTGTGGGATGTTCCAAATAAGTGTTTGATGAGCATTCCTCAACTTTATCAGTATTTATTGCCACCTTTCCCAACTTCTTTGTCACGTGTTGCTGCCATCAAATTATAAAGTTAATGTTTATTAGCAAAAAAAAAAGTTGATGAGTTTGAACATGAAATATGTTGTCTTTGTAGCATATTCAACTGAATATGACTTGAAAAGGATTTGCAAATCATTGTATTCCGTTTATATTTACATCTAACACAATTTCCCAACTCATATGGAAACGGGGTTTGTAGAACACTGCCAAGGTACATTCTTTACCATATTGTAGCATATTTCCTGTCATTAATGAGGTATTTTATAGAACTTGGAAGTATTCATGACTGTTCCAGATGTTTGATACCTAGGTCTTATATTAAGAAACAAGTACAAGTAAACCACAACCTGGTGGAATGCAGTCTGATGTTCTATGCACTGTTTTGATATCCCATCATACTGTATTGACCCAAATACAATACTACAAGAAAAGAGTCTGAAAGGGACTTTCTCCCCAAACGGACCAGAGCTTTTCTTTCTGTCACTCACACGCACCAGGGATCTGACCACAGAAAAAATTGCAGAAAAGTTATCAAACAACCATCCTTTGGCTAAGAAACATGATATAATAATATATAATCAGTCACTGATATTAAAAACATGATATTCGGGTCATTACAGTAATAGATGGTTGTAGTTGCAGAAACTAATAATAATGACAACACGATATGTTTTTGTCCTTTTGAATGAGTTCTGAGTTATGTTTTATGTTTCTAAGACGTGTATATGCCTTCATGTGTAGTTCATGTGCCAGATTTGCACTTTATGTAGAAAATATATGTACATTTCATGATAAAGGTACATTAGCGTTGTTGACTTTGTTAAAAGTGTTGGACTGCAAAGTTCTCGCTGGCACGCGGACAATATTAATTTTTGTGAAATTAGCCTGCATAGGTGCGTCACTTTTTCAATGTGTGTTTCAGACAAATCAAATGTCAAGAGACAAAAGTATTCAGACACCTTTTAATTGAGTAATTGGTCAACAAAGGGTTAGTTTTGACCCCCCGGTTTTTCATCATTCCAAGGGGTCATTCCTTCGAATTGGTGCCATTTTTTGTTAATCTTTAAGTACCGTATTTTTCGGACTATAAATCGCAGTTTTTTTCATAGTTTGGCCGGGGGTGCGACTTATACTCAGGAGCGACTTATGTGTGAAATTATTAACACATTAGCGTCAAATATCAAATAATATTATTTAGCTCATTCACGTAAGAGACTAGACTAGACTAAAATCCCCTGAAGAGCAGGGAAACCTGCGAAACAGACTTGTAGGGATGAAATAGCCTCTGTGTGTTTTCCTTACCTAACGTATAATATATGATATATACAATTATATATATTAATATGTATGTATATATATATATACATATATGTGTGTGTATGTATGTATGTGTATATATATATATATATATATATATATATATATATATATATATATATATATATATATATATATATATATATATATATATATATATATATATATATATATTAGGGCTGCAACTAACGATTAATTTGATAATCAATTAATCTGTTGATTATTACTTTAATTAATCGATTAATAATCGGATAAAAGAGACAAACTACATTTCTATCCTTTCCAGTATTTTATTGAAAAAAAACAGCATACTGGCACCATACTTATTTTGATTATTGTTTCTCAGCTGTTTGTACATGTTGCAGTTTATAAATAAAGGTTTATAAAAAAGAAAAAATTAAATACAAAAAATTTGCCACTGAGCATGCGCATAGCATAGATCCAACGAATCGATGACTAAATTAATCGCCAACCATTTTTATAATCGATTCAATCGATTAGTTGTTGCAGCCTTAATATATATATATATATATATATATACCTACATATATATATATATATATATATCGTATTTTTCAGAGTATAAATCGCTCCGGAATATAAGTCGCACCGTCCGAAAATGCACAATAAAGAAGGAAAAAAACATATATAAGTCGCACTGGAGTATAAGTCGCATTTTTTGGGGAAGCGTATTTGCTAAAAGCCAACAGCAAGAATAGACATTTGAAAGGCAATTTAAAATGTCTAAAGAATAGTGAACAACAGGCTGAATAAGTGTACGTTATATGAGGCATAAATAACCAACTGCTATGTTAACGTAACATATTATGGTAAGAGTCATTCAAATAACTATAACATATAGAACATGCTATACGTTTACCAAACAATCTGTCACTCCTAATCGCTAAATCCCATGAAATCTTATACGTCTAGTCTCTTACGTCAATGACATCAATAATATTATTGGATATTTGACGCTAATGTGTTAATCATTTCACACATAAGTCGCTCCTGAGTATAAGTCGCACCCCCGGCCAAACTATGAAAACAACTGCGACTTACAGTCCGAAACAGTGTATATATTTATATATATATATATATATATATATATATATATATATATATATATATATATATATATATATATATATATATATATATATATATATATATATATATATATATATATATATATATATGAAGATGAAGTACAGCACAAAGTAGCTGGCCTGCTGAAAAAGTGTGGGCACCCCTGATTTAGACAAACTAGAGATTTATGTTTTTCCGCCTGCCAGCGAGGATGTGTGGTTGTTACAGTGAAGAGAAGCCAATTTGGGGTGAGTGCATGACAAAAAAAAAGAATGAAACAGCGTATCACTGCCTGCGCACAAACTGAAACAAACGAGTGCCTTTCTTTGACATGGACAGTATTATTGCAGCACATTGCTGGCGTTGAAGGGCTACTGTACACACACACACACACACACACACACACACACACACACACACACCTTGTGTAACTTCCTGTCCGCTGTGTTCAAAGCTACTCTACCAAAGCTACACACAATATGTTTTTGTGGATGACAATAAATGACCATTAGCGCACAAACTTCTTGCATCCAATTCATTTTCTTGTCCTTCCTGCGCCCGTTGAAGCTGGCAGGCAGAAGCAGCACAAGAGGACGAGGATTTGTCACACCTCCTCGGCCTTCTCGCCTCGGGAGAATGGCGCCTTTACTTGGTCAATTGGAGCTGCCTCATTAATTAGTTGAGCATAATGTGCAGAACCGCCTTCTATCCTTCTTTGCACACACACACACACACACACACACACACACACACACACACGCACACACACACACACACGGTCAATCTCTGCCTGAAAGACTTGCTGTGTTGGCTTGAGTTGTGTAAACAAGCAGGAAGGAGAAGCAGGAGGCAGGAGGAGACTGTCGGGTCTGCTCCTGATGATCAAATATTCAATATCATCAATATCATCGTACCCTCCGACAGGTGAGTACTTTTCATATCTTTTCGCCTCCGGGTCATTACTTCTCCCCTCAGTCTACAAAAAGAAAATCAAAGTTCAATGAATTTGTTGATAGACGAAGTGACTTTTTCCATGAACGTGGCCATGGGAAGTTTTTTTTAAATGTATCGTTGGTTGTGTTCCTCTTTTTTTTTCAAATAAAGCATCTTATGTGGTCAGAAAAGAGAAGTTGAAGGCGTGCCCGCTTGTGAATGTTCTCCTCTTTTGTGCGCTGCAGAGATCTAGCGAGTGACACGCATCAGCTGCAGGGTTTGGAGTGGATTCAGGATGCAGTCACTCCTCGCTCTGGTGATGCTGGCATTTGTGGCCTCCGTCGACTCGGGTAAGCCTGGACAAATTATGTTTTTTGTTCATTTATTTTTCATGAGCTCCACTTAAAAATATGGCTTTAATCACATTTTCTTAGGTAATTATAAAATAAGTTTAATTCAATTCAATATTTAAAAATATATGTTTTAATCAAATGTATTCTATTTACTAAAATTTAAATATAATAAATAATTTTATCATTGTTTCTCTCCTTCGTTTATGGCTGTTAATTGGGTCCGTACATGACCGCGATAAATGAATTTCTGCGGAGTATGAATCATTAAAATACGGCTTTAATTCAATTTTCTTAGGTAATTCTAAAATATGTTCAATATTTGAAAATATATATTTGTTTTTTTTGTTTGTTTTTTTGGGGGTTTTTTTATTATTTTTTTTTTGTTTTAATAAAATGTATGTTGTATATTTTAATAAAATGTATTCTATTTACTAAAATTTTAATATAATAAATTATTTTATCATTCTTTTTTACATACAGTCGTCCTTCCTTTATGGCTGTTAATTGGGTCCGGACATGACCGTGATAAATGAATTTCTGCGGAGTATGAATCATTAAAATACGGCTTTAATTCAATTTTCTTAGGTAATTCTAAAATATGTTCAATATTTGAAAATATATGTTTGTTTGTTTTTTTGGGGTTTTGTTTTTTTTGTTTTTTTTATGTTTTAATAAAATGTATGTTGTATATTTTAATAAAATGTATTCTATTTACTAAAATTTTAATATAATAAATTATTTCATCATTCTTTATAACATACAGTCGTCCTTCCTTTATGGCTGTTAATTGGGTCCGGACATGACTGCGATAAATGAATTTCTGCGGAGTATGAATCATTAAAATACGGCTTTAATTCAATTTTCTTAGGTAATTCTAAAATATGTTCAATATTTGAAAATATATGTTTGGTTTTTTTGTTTGGTTTTTTGGGGTTTTTTTGTGTTTTTTTTATGTTTTAATAAAATGTATGTTATATGTTTTAATAAAATGTATTCTATTTACTAAAATTTTAATATAATCAATTATTTTATCATTCTTTTTTACATACAGTCGTCCTTCCTTTATCGCTGTTAATTGGGTCCGGACATGACTGCGATAAATGAATTTCTGCGCAGTATGAATCATTCAAATACGGCTTTAATTCAATTTTCTTAGGTAATTCTAAAATATGTTCAATATTTGAAAATATATGTTTGGTTTTTTTGTTTGGTTTTTTGGGTTTTTTTTGTGGTTTTTTTATGTTTTAATAAAATGTATGTTATATGTTTTAATAAAATGTATTCTATTTACTAAAATTTTAATATAATAAATTATTTTATCTTTCTTTTTTACATACAGTCGTCCTTCCTTTATCGCTGTTAATTGGGTCCGGACATGACCGCGATAAATGAATTTCTGCGGAGTATGAATCATTAAAATACGGCTTTAATTCAATTTTCTTAGGTAATTCTAAAATATGTTCAATAGATGAAAATATATGTTTGTTTGTTTTTTATGTTTTTTTGGGTTTTTAAAATTTTTTTTTTAATGTTTTAATAAAATGTATGTTATATATTTTAATAAAATGTATTCTATTTACTAAAATTTTAATATAATATATTATTTTATCATTCATTATAACATACAGTCGTCCTTCCTTTATCGCTGTTGATTGGGTCCGGACATGACTGTGATAAATGAATTTCTGCGGAGTATGAATCATTAAAATACGGCTTTAATTCAATTTTCTTAGGTAATTCTAAAATATGTTCAATATTTGAAAATATATGTTTGTTTGTTTTTTTGGGGTTTTTTTTTGTTTTTTTTTATGTTTTAATAAAATGTATGTTGTATGTTTTAATAAAATGTATTCTATTTACTAAAATTTTAATATAATTAATTATTTTATCATTCTTTTTTACATACAGTCGTCCTTCATTGATCGCCGTTAATTGGGTCATGGCCGCGATAAATGAATTTCTGCGGAGTATGAATCATTAAAATACGGCTTTAATTCAATTTTCTTAGGTAATTCTAAAATATGTTCAATATTTCAAAATATATGTTTTAATAAAATGTATTCTATTTACTAAAATTTTAATATAATAAATTATTTTATCATTCTTTTTTACATACAGTCGTCCTTCCTTTATCGCTGTTAATTGGGTCCGGACATGACCGCGATAAATTAATTTCTGCGTAGTATAAATCATTCAAATATGGCTTGAAAAAATAAAATACGGCTTTAATTTAATTGATTAAATAATTATAAAATCGCTCTTTTTAAAATTTGTTTATTATTATTAATCAGTCCAACAAAATAATACACAATAAAACAATAATAATACAATTCCAATTCCAAAACCAAAGCCGCCCCAGCAATATTCAGAATAGCAATCAACAGAGCAATTGAGAGGACACACAAACATGACACAAAACAATCCAAAAGTAGTCAAACAAAAAGGAATACTATCAACAACAGTATCAATATTAATAAGAATTCCAACATAGCAGTGATTAGAAATCCCTCATTTACATTATCATTACAGCCATTTATAAAAAAATAATAAAATAAAACATTTAATTTAATTTTTGAATTCTTAAATAAATTTAATATCTAAAAACAATAATTTAATGAAATGTATTGTATTTACTGAAATTTGAATCAAACAAAAATATAATATATAATTGTTTCGTAATTGTTTATCGCTGTTAATTGACCACGATAAATGAATTTCTGCAGAGTATGAATAATTCAAATACGGCTTTAAAAAAAATACGGCTTTGATTAAATTTTTTAAGTAATTATAAAATAATTCTTAATTCAATTCAATATTGGGAAAAAATAGTTTTTTTCATGTAAATTTGAATGAAACTAAAATATAAAATGTAATTGTGTCATTATTTTTTACATACAGTCGTCCTTCATTGATCGCCATTAATTGGGTCATGGCCGCGATAAATTAATTTCCACAAAGTAGGACTCATTCATTTTAAAGGGGACCTATTATGCAAAACCAACTTTTATTACCAACTGGTACCTGCTGTTGTATATTTGGGAGAATTTGAAATCGAACCATGAAGGCGTTGCTTGTTGTGGGGCAGATTTCAACCATTGAAATACTTACAGTCATTTAAAAACATCATAATGTGCTGAATTTCCCCCAGGGATCAATAAGGTACTTTCTATTCTATTCTATTCTATTCTAATGGCAGCTACAGTTTGGATGTTAAAGGTCTAAAAAAAGGATGCAGAGCGTCCGGCGGGCTGGGTTGAAAATCTTAATGGGCCGCATGTGGCCCGCGGGCCGTATTTTGCCCAGATCTGCTCAATCTGTAACATGGCTGTGGGGTGGAAAACACAGTCAAAGTGGAGGCACGTAAATAAGAGCGCCCACAAAACGGCACATCCTGAAGAGACGGTCAGAAAGCGACTTGAAGATGATTAGTAAAACATCATCTATGCAACATTTTGACCCAAAAAACACCGTTACATGTTATGTAGACCACAAGGAAGTCTTTTAATGTAGAACATCAATCATATTATGACTCCTTTAAATGAAATATTTTCATAGCTCAGTCATAAAAAACAGTTTATGACCTTATAAATATAAACCATGTTTCCATATGAGTTGGGAAATTGTGTTAGATGTAAATATAAACGGAATACAATGATTTGCTAATCCTTTTCAAGCCATATTCAGTTGAATATGCTACAAAGACAACATATTTCATGTTCAAACTCATAAACTTTGTTTTTTTTGTGCAAATAATAATGAACTTAGAATTTCATGGCTGCAACACGTGCCAAAGTAGTTGGGAAAGGGCATGTTCACCACTGTGTTACATGGCCTTTCCTTTTAACAACACTCAGTAAAGGTTTGGGAAGTGAGGAGACACATTTTTCAAGTGGAATTCTTTCCCATTCTTGCTTGATGTACAGCTTAAGTTGTTCAACAGTCCGGGGGTCTCCCTTCTGCTATTTTAGGTGCCACACATTTTCAATGGGAGACAGGTCTGGACTACAGGCAGGCCAGTCTAGTACCTGCACTCTTTTACTATGAAGCCACGTTGATGTAACACGTGGCTTGGCATTGTCTTGCTGAAATAAGCAGGGGCGTCCATGGTAACGTTGCTTGGATGGCAACATATGTTGCTCCAAAAGCTGTATGTACCTTTCAGCATTAATGGTGCCTTCACAGATGTGTAAGTTACCCATGTCTTGGGCACTAATACACCCCCATACCATCACACATGCTGCCTTTTACACTTTGCGCCTATAACAATCCGGATGGTTCTTTTCCTCTTTGGTCCGGAGGACACCACGTCCACAGTTTCCAAAAACAATTTGAAATGTGGACTCGTCAGACCACAGAACACTTTTCCACTTTGTATCAGTCCATCTTAGATGAGCTCAGGCCCAGCGAAGCCGACGGCGTTTCTGGGTGTTGTTGATAAACGGTTTTCGCCTTGCATAGGAGAGTTTTAACTTGCACTTACAGATGTAGCGACCAACTGTAGTTACTGACAGTGGCTTTCTGAAGTGTTCCTGAGCCCATGTGGTGATATCCTTTACACACTGATGTGGCTTGTTGATGCAGTACAGCCTGAGGGATGGAAGGTCACGGGCTTAGCTGCTTACGTGCAGTGATTTCTCCACATTCTCTGAACCCTTTGATGATATTACGGAGCGTAGATGGTGAAATCCCTAAATTCCTTGCAATAGCTGCTTGAGAAAAGTTGTTCTTAAACTGTTCAACAATTTGCTCAGGCATTTGTTGACAAAGTGGTGACCCTCGCCCCATCCTTGTTTGTGAATGACTGAGCATTTCATGGAATCTACTTTTATAGCCAATCATGGCACCCACCTGTTCCCAATTAGCCTGTTCACCTGTGGGATGTTCCAAATAAGTGTTTGATGAGCATTCCTCAACTTTATCAGTATTTATTGCCACTGTAGTGGATTGTCCGAAGCTTAAACAGCAACAAAAGTGAATTTAGTACAAAAAGTTTATTTACCCATTATCAAGTCAGATTGAGCTGTCCATGCAGTTACACAAACGTCCTCCGGAGGACTCACAAAAAGCAATTTCTCTCGAGTCCCGGTCTCCTGCCACTTTTATCTGTCTCTTGTGCGTCACTGTTTTTTTTCTCGTGCGTCACTCTTGTGGTTTTGGAAATGTTTGTTTTTGCAACATCCTTGGATTCCTTAATCATACTTAAACAATCAAAACATTCTGTAGACAGGTTGGCACGACTTAATATTCACTTTTGTCCCACACCCGGTTCATTCAATGGCACAGAATAGAAGAGAAATTAAATGAGCGTACATTCTTGACAGACATGAAATATAGGTCAAGGGTCAGACATTCTACTACACCACCTTTCCCAACTTCTTTGGCACGTGTTGCTGGCATCAAATTCTAAAGTTAATGATTATTTGCAAAAAAAATAAAGTTTATGAGTTTGAACATGAAATATGTTGTCTTTGTAGCATATTCAACTGAATATGGCTTGAAAAGGATTCACAAATCATTGTATTCCGTTTATATTTACATCTAACACAATTCCCCAACTCACATGGAAATGGGGTTTGTACATGTTTTAACATTCTTCGAGCCCTCTAGACATGAAATAACACCCTTTAGTCACCTTTACACTCTTAGATCAGTATTGTGATGCTGGCTTATTGCTCAGCGTGATCTGATTGGTTAGGTCTCCTCTACTGTAGTATTGATATATTTTCTTAGTTTATTTAGTCATTGTTAGGCTTGAAAATACTTGATTCAAGACCAAAAAATTGTAGAACATGTTTTAAATGTTGTTGTTTTTTTAAATATCCCCCCAAAATCTGCGTTGTGGCGAGGGAAGGACTTGTCATGTTGCGATCACTGGTGTGATTCATTCCAACTCTATTTTAACATCCTCTATGTGACACTCAGCTGCTGCAGGACATCAAATTGCAATTTCATGTCCACAAAAGCGTCTGTTGTTCTGTTCAGGCTTGACTGGATGTAATTGCGTGAGTAAAGAAATCCAGCAGAAGAGCGCAGGCCGAAATGCTGATTGGCACATCTGTGTACCGTTCAGTGCCGGGAACGTGTCGAATAGAAAAACGCTGAACGTTGAGTCTCAGTTCTGCTTCAAGCTGCAAACTTGTATAACCTGAAGGGAGGAGAACTTTTTATCCTTTGCTTCTTTGTGTTTCTTTGCGAAGAGATGGTCCCCGATGGCATATACTATATACCAGTGTTTCCTAACCCGCCCCTTACAATGTAATACATCTGTTTTTTCAGCTGTGGTCCACGTAGGCCGCAGCAGTACTTTGTTGTAATACACTTTTCTACCACTTGTGGCAGTAATGATGTAGTGGATTGTCCGAAGCTTAAACAGGCAACAAAAGTAGTTTAGTACAACAAATTTATTTACCCATTATCAGAAGTGCAGGTTGAATTAAGTTGTCCGTGCAAGCAGACACAATGTACTCCAGAGCACACAAGACACACACAAGCCAAAATCACCCCCGAGTTCCGGTCTTCTGCCATTTTTTTATATGTCTGTTGTGCGTCATCGTTCCTTATCAAATGCGTCAATGTCTTGTTTTGCTTTTCCTATCTGTTCCATAACAACTCGAATTCTGTAGACAGGTTGGCACGACTCAATATTCACTTTTGTCCCACAACTGGTCCATTCAATGGCACAAAATACAAGAGTATTGAAAATGAGCGGACATTCTTAAAAGACAAGAAATATAGGTCAAAAGGTCAGAAATTCTACTACATACCCGCCTTCCAGGGTCTTAAGACCCTGGACCAAAACAATTTCTGATATAGACCACTAACTTAAATCTCTACCGCAGATAGAGGCAAAAACCTCAATGTTTTTATACGAGGCAAAAATTCCGTCTATGACCCTCCTTCAGAGCGATCGCTGTTACCAGCCTGCAGTAAAACCATCTCACACAACACAATTAGTGGCCTACCCTTTGATTTAGTAAGGGAATAACAAATACTTTGATCATGGACATCATTGAACATAAATAGATGAATGTATATAGACTTATGACTGTAAGACATTTGCAAAAATATTTTTCCCGGCATTTGCAATGAATGTAGTTACCAATATTGTTAATTATCAATTGATTTTGTACACACAACTGAATTTCGTATGAGTCCATGTTCGATTAGTGCTCGTATAGATGGCTCGGTGGTGCCTCAGGCTGGTGGCCTGCCGACACCTCGTTGGGCTTTTGGCTGCCCTGGTGAAGAAAGAGATCCACTCAAACAGTCTGTCTCTCTTTGGGGTGTGGTTCAGTCCATTGGGCAGACTGTTCAGTGGCATGTGCGTGCTGGCCGAAATTGGGGAAAACTCAGGTAGAGTTGGAGCTGTGGGGGCTTTGGGGAAGGCTGGGGCAGAGTATGGGGCGTGGGGCTTTGGTCCAGGCCCTCGGCTTGCTTCAGGCCTCCTCGCTGCTTCGGCACTCCCAACACTTCTTTCCACAGCTGCTGGAGTCCCGGTGGACATATTGGCTGGCAACCTTAGTCGTTCTTGTCATCGCTGGCAAGGTGTTGTCTCTCCTCTCGGTTCCTTCCAGTCAGGTATCGGGTGTTGGTCCTGGATCGGCTTTGACCGTGCCCCTCTTAGCGAGTGCAAGGGAATCTGGAGTGGCTGCTTTCATCCTCAAATCTGCACAGAGGAACTGGCACACAAATTCTACATTTTGCAAACTTACCATTTTGGTCTCATGGTCTTTCCACCTTCCTAGGAAGCTGCTGGTCCTGAGAAGTGCTGATCTTGTGACTGAAGATGATTAACCTGTTTTCTTAAAATAGGTGCCGTTGTTTGACCTAATCTTTTTGGGGAAACCATGTCGGGATATTAGATCATTCACAAAGCATTTAATTACTGAATTGGCACCCTCCTTTGAGGTTGGGGTTGCTTTCGCCAACCACTGCAATTGTCAATCTAAATCATTACGTTCCTTTATCCTTGATCATATCGATTAAATAAAACCTCAACACGCTCAAACTTGACCCAATCCAAACTCACCTCCCCCCTCTGTCCCTCTCACAGGGACAGTGTTAGTCGTAGTAATAGTAATAGTAGTAGTAGTATTAGTAGTTTCAGAAACATCCAAGAAAAAGAAAAGACAGCTGATAGTCAAGCGCAGCAAGAACAGAGGCGGAGGACAGGTCATGTTTGAGGTCACTGTTCGCTTTTGCAATAGTACTTTGATATTTTACAACACCTAGTGAATTATTGTGGCCTCAATAATTCACTAAATAGTTGTATTTAATTTAGTCTATCTATGATGGGACAATGCACAGAAACATTAAGTTCAGAAACAGATATGTTCTGTACTAGATTATATCTAAATAGCTACTTTCCATCTGTAGTCCCTGGCTACCTAAATTAAGGGGATCCACAAATCAAGCAATAAAATTATGACACTAATTAATCATAATAAATATATACATTCATAATAATCAATAATTAATCAAAAATAATCATACTGTAGCATGTATTCAATTATAAGAAAAGTCACCAAATGCCCCTTCATGGACACATACTTACCATACAATACAAGCACACCTTATTTACATCATCACACAAAGACAATACATGCTCTTGTTCACATCTGTCATCATTCGTAAAAACAACCAAGATTTTAACAGCCATACCTCACAATTTACAACAAAAATGCTCTCATGGATAAATATAATACTCATTAAATTGATGTGTCAACATAATGCCCCTCTTAGTGACCGTGTGAGCAGCCTTGATTGCTCCAAAGCCACTTTTTTTTATTTTTTATTTCAAATTTTCTATTCCTTTTGTTATAACGTGGAGAAGGCTAATTGGTCTGTACATGTTCTGGTCTTCTTTATTTCCTGCTTTATGGATTTAATCATAGTAGCAGTTTCTCCACGTGGTAGGGAAAGTGTTTTCCGTTATTGATTTATTTATCAATCGTTGTTATACGAGCAATAATACAATCCTTATATGTTTTTAGGAAGATAGTGTCCAACCCATATATATATATCTCTAGATCGTGAGTCTGATAATGCAGCGAAGATTTTGTTTAACTTTGTTTCATTTGTTAATCCTAAAATGAGTCCATCCTGAATAAATGACAATTATTTGCACTGATTTTGAGGGATTTTTATTCAGGGTTTGTACAGACTGGATGAAATGTTCATTAAAATTATTACTTATGTCCAGACTGTCTGCGATAGTAGCGCCATTGATATTTAATGTTATAGTGTTGTTTCTTGTTTGCTCTCTTCCCGTAAGTTTGTATCTGGTTTTCCATAACTCTCTATTGTTCCCTTTTGCAGCTTTGATTAATTCTAAATGAAAGTCAGCCTTAGACTTCCGCATAAACATTGTTACCTTGTTCTTCCAAACTTTTAAAACATACGATCTGTATTTAGACCTGTTATAATTGCTCTTTTGAGAGCTGAGTCCCGATGTCTTTATTAGAATCCAAATTGTTTTATTAATCCAATGGTATTTTTATTTTAACACTCTTCTTTCTGGTTTTGTATTCGTGTATTTACAGATGTTCTCTTTAATTTTTGTCATCCAATTGTAATTCTAGTAGGGCTGCTTTCATTTGTATCATGTGGAAGCCGTTTATAATATCCTTAAGTTTCTTTCTACGTGTTTTATTTAACCAGTCCAGATTAACGTCCCCCATGACGTTACTTCTTTCATACTATGCTGTTTGAGGATGTCTGAAAATGAATCAATAAAAATGTCTTTAGCTGTGGTCGGTCGGTATACTACAATTACCTTGAAATACATTTCTGAGGAACATGTGATTTTAATTTCAACATACACAAATTGATCTACTTTTAATGTTTTCCCTTTCACAAATCATAATTCCTCCCCCCTTTGTCACTCGATCTGTCTTTTCTGTAATCTTGTCCCCCTGGACATTAATTAGAACGAACGTTGTTGTGGGTTTTAACCATGTCTCTGATAGACAAGGTAATCCGGATTAGAGTCTGACAGTAACTGCTGTATTTGTTCAGTATGTTTCCTGTGGTAGAAAGTTTAATAATGCGGACACGTTTGTTACTGAATACTTTCTACAGACTTCTGTCTCTCTGCGACTTTGTGTATGTAATAAGCAACTATAATTTTTTGATATGCTTAAATTTTATTTTAGCTCAGCTGTTGTGTAGCTGCTAGCTCTTTGTAGCCTACAGCAGAAATGTCCAAATTGCAACCAATAGCTATGTTTTTAACAGACAACCGAAATAATTGAAAATGTGGTATTTGCGTATCGGTTCAATACGCAAATACAGAGAGCAAAGGAACAATGTGGGTCATTAGTTGTCCATCTTATACCATTCTAATTGTTGTAAGGATAGTTCACATGAGCGGCCATACCTTGAGTCCCACCATATATAAGAGTCAAAAGGCTCCTATTATGAGTCGTCCAATTGGTGATCATACACTTTGGCGGTTTGGGTGGCAGGACACACGGACGCACCTCAGTCAGCTAGCGCTAGGACAGTTGGAGCAGTCCCCGTCTTCCATTCGTTCCTGGGAGGCGTCCCTATTAGTTGTCCGCTGATGTCGTGCTGTCAGGCAACATCAGGAAGTTCCTTCTGTGCAGTATTGAATTGTCAGGGCACAGTTCGTAAGCAGGTCATTACAAGGTGTGTGCAGGTTGACCACAAAGGAATGCTTCAAAGATTGTGTTGAACATTGTCCGTTGACACTTATGTCCAGCAGGGGTCTGTTTGTATCCTGCTGTTCGTCCTGCTGTCACACCTGTATTTTTTGTGAGCATGTTCTGGCTACAACTTTGGAGCTTGTCTTGTTCAGAGAAGTTGGCAGTCCCCCGGCTGCACATCCTTTCCACCCTCGCTTGACCTAGCACAACCGTGGCTACCACCCAAGTCCGTCTGAATGGTTTTACGTTTTGTTGAGGTTTTTTCCTCCAGAATTTGGAACTCAAAACATGTACACCCATCGTTTTCATATCCTCTCGGTTAGTTCAATTTTGCATATCACGTTTTTTTTTAAAATTACAGTCTTAACTATCCCATTAATTGCTAATCAATAACCTTAATTCAAAGATTATACGTACTACTTCATGTGTATTTAAGTACCCTTTTAATTCACTTAAAGATTATGTATAAGTTAATTTAAACTATCATTTGTCTATCAGTAGGCGCGAGCAAGCTGTCATGCTTGCACTCTGACCTCCCACTGTGCGTGATACTCTCCAAAACAAAGGAATGTTTTTATTCACGTTTCTCCTTATCTTTCAGCTAAATCTTTTAATCTTTTAATCTTTTAACTTTTAACGTCCGCACTGTGTTTATTTTTATTGTCTGCATTTTAATTTTGCTTTTATTTTCTTTCATTTCACTTTGTTGCATGAAAAACGCCGCACAAACATATCCTTGCCTTGCCCGTCTCCGACTGGTTATCCAACTTGGTCATAACAAACACACAAGGCCATGCTCTAAGCGCCATGCCTAATCACACTTCTCCTCTTTTTTTTTTCTTTTTTTTTTTTTTCTTTTTAACTTTACATATCGGCTCTTATTCTAATTATTAATGTAGGCTGTTTTTTGTAATTATTATTCAACACTATTCACAGCAAAACAGTTGTAAAGTTATAGTTATTCGCATTATACTCTCAAAATCTATAGCTAACTGAAAGCTGTTGAGATTTGGTTTGCCTCCTTTATCTCAGTGGCCTAGTGGTTAGAGTGTCCGCCCTGAGATCGGCAGGTCGCAAGCTCAAAACCCCGGTCGAGTCACACCAAAGACCACAAAAAACTTGGGAGCCAAATCACCAAACATGATTCCCGGGCGCATGCAATGTCTAAATAAAACTATAAATTACTCCAAACTAAAATGTCAGACTGCACTTTAAAGTTACTTTTATTAAATTAATTTCCAAACTAACCACCACCACAGCAGACATCTTCCTCAATCCTATCCCAATACTCCCATAAATTAGAAAGGTGTTTCACAACAGTGGTTAAGTAGTTATTTTAAGTAATAGATCTCAATATGTAGTAATTAATAAGACTAAATTTGCCCTAGTGTGTGAATGTTGTCTGTCTATCTATCTGTGTTGGCCCTGTGATGAGGTGGCGACCTGTCCAGGGTGCAAAGTCAAATTGTGAAACAAAAATTAAAGTTGAATCAAGTGGAAATTGACAGAGTATATGAACTACATTCTTGAGAATAGTAATTGATCATTAATATGTTGGAAGCCACATATTGAACATATTAAAGAAAAATATCCAAATCCATTGCTATTCGGTATAAAGTAAAACACATGCTGAATAAGAAATGTCTGCACATGTTATTTTATTCATTTATTTTTCCATATGTAATATTGTTTTGAAGTTTGGGGAAATGTTTATAGAATAAATATAGACCCAATACTTAAACTTAAAAGGCTCATTTCAATATTACACAAAGCATTATTGTTATGATCATATCAATCCATTTTTTAAGTCATAATGTGTTAAATGTTCAGATAATTTAATTTTAAAACAATTGCAATTATGTTTCCGAGTAAAGAACAACAGCCTTCCAGTTTGTATTCTTAGCTTGTTTACATTATGAGGAGACACTATCATTTACGGGGGGTATCGATTTTTGAAATAGGTCAAGTAAAATAAAATAAAAACACAAATGTATTTCAGTTTTAAGAGTTAAATGATGGACCATCCTCAGTGATGAGCTGAACACATGTAGTTTTTTTGTTATGGTTTAAGAGACCCTTGAAAAGTAAAGTTTTTTAACATTATAAAATATAGTAACAATTACTTTCATCTTTTAACGTTGATGTTCCAGGTAATTTAATGTTCAGTAATTGTATATCATAGGCCAATATAAGCTTTGGCTTCCGCCTATTCTTTTTTCGGTCATTCTTTTTTCTTTTCTTTTCTGTGTGTAAATGTGTATGATTGTTAATATGTCTAATTTACTGTTAAACTGCTCACACAAATTGGTTGATGGTTGATTACATGACCAAAATAAACTTATTTCATCTATTCATTCATTATCTATCGCACTCATAGTTTTATTCCATTTTGCATGTAATTATTCCTATTGATTTCTTCCCATTTCACTCAAGCAACTAAACAAACAAATAAACAAACTTGCAGCTAACCACAATCAACAGCATACTATTTACGAATCCAAAATAATCAGTCTTATAAAATAATTTTAGCTTTAGATATGATTTAGGGCAGTGGTTTTCAACCTTTTTTTTTTTTTCCAGTAAATTAAAGAAATAAAATACAGCATAATGTCATTATTTTCTGATTTATTAAATTGTGTAACAGTGCACCATATTGCTCATTTGTTGTGGTCTTACTTGACTTATTTGGACAAACAAAAAAATAAGAATAACTAAAACGTTTTAAAAATTAAAATAGTGATTAAATTATAATAAAGATTTCTATACATATAATCAATCATCAACCTTCTTTGGATATTGCAATAGAGATCCATCTGGGCTCGTGAACTTAATTCTAAATATTTATTTTGTTGAAGAATTATTCTTCTATAATTATATTTATAAAGGATTTTGAATTGTCGCTATTTTAAAATATTTAAAATATCAGGTACCCCTTGGCATACCTTCAAGTACCTCCCCTTTTTGTCCGAGCGGAAACACCATACCCTCCTTTGAGAACTACTGGTTTAGCCTATAAAAAATCCTTTGTCTCATACATCATTACACTGTACAACTCCTCTTTGGGGGGCTAGGATGACAGGGAATGCAAAACAATAACAGTGCAATACTTTTTTATATCATGGTCGTTAATGCCTAGTTTCTCTTTTAATAGAATCTATTTTGTTTCCATTTATACCCTTATTAGTTACTGTTTACTTTTTAGTTCTTCTTCCTGAGGGAACTCTCCTGAAGGAATCAATAACGTTTTATCTGTCTATCTATCTATCTAACCCGAGCACAATTCATGACGTCATGGTCATCTTGCAGACAGTTATTTCCATTTAGTTTTATTCTCTATTTGTAATTCTACATGCACCAATGTCACATAAAAATTTGCTTTCTTTGTTATTTATTTACATTATTATTTCTGGTTTACTTGCTGTCTGTTTACTTAAGTTCTCATATTTTGGTCTGTCTTCCTTCTGATTAGAATTTGTTTAACGCTTCTCTACGTTTTGTTTTGACAATGGCGCTGAGTGGCTCTTATCTGTACTTCTTCAGACTCTATGTTTCACAGATGCCCTTAGATGTATTAGAATATAAATTAAACTTTTATTTTATTGTGTGTTTATTCCTAAAAAAAAATTAAAATGTCAATGTATGATCAATTTATCTTTCTCAAATTTAAATTCAATATTATTAATTTATTTGTTGTATAACTATTAATTCAAAGTTACAATGTGTCCTAATCTATGATGTTCGTGCGTGTGTGTTTGTCTCAACTTCCACACAGAAACTGGATGGATCAGATAAGCAACAAGGCTGTACCAAAAAAAAAGTATACTAGACATATAAATGAATGATGAATTAAACAATGTTTCAATGTCCCACAATCCGTATTTATTGATTGATATTTAAACGTGTAATTTTCCATATATCTATTATTTTACTGGACTTAGCAAGCACCTACTACTAGCACACTCTACAGACCGAGAATAACTGTTCAACCACACTTAGTAATGCCAAGCTAGATGCTAACTTAGCCTTACTATGCCTCAGTAAGCAAACTTTTGCTAACACAATGCTAACCTAGCTCAATGCTATCAGTGTCACTCCTCTTCGAACCAATGCCTCACGCAGCTGTCACTCACACAGCCTCGTCACACGCACACACTCTTATCTCAAAATGTCTCCCAGCTGAGACTATATGCGTCACACAGTCACTCACACACAGAGAATTTACCAGCACAGTTAAAAGTAAATGCAATAGACAACTACTTTTCTCATCCAGAAGCACAGCTGTATCATATCAGAACCTTAATAATAAGAACAACATTTATCATTCACTCTTAGATGGACAAATAGTCAAGTTTAAGGAGGGTATTCTGGACTTCCCTGCTTAGGCTGCTGCCCCCGCGATCCAACCTCCGAGAGCGGAATAAGATAATTAAATGGATAGATCATACACTCATATGTTTTCTGTACATAAACTTTGTCTACTTTCTCACACGCACACACATTTTAGACAATTTCCAAACTTTTACAGATAGCGGGGCTGTGAAAAAAGCGTGAGGGGAGGTTGCAAGAGGGGGGGGGGAAAGGAAGGGGGGGATTAAACCAGACAAGAAACCAGGTGCTACACAAAAGTTATTAAAATACGCAGATATATATATATATAAATTAAAAAAACACACACATTTTTATCCCACAAACCACTCCCCCCTGGTCCGGACCAATATAAACAACTAATGCACGCGTGCTTTTGTGGAATCGGCCGTCTCATATCACAAACACAGGTCCCATCATTACTCATACAACGGCGATTAACCCGTTCCAGCGGAGCAGCTCCTGGTTTTACTCCCTGACCAATACACGGCAACAGCATAAAAGCACCATAGAGTCACTGATAATCACCCAATGCTCTACAGTCATCATGTTTTGGTCAGTTCCATACAGTTTCACCAAAGCTTCACCAAAGCTCCACCAAAGCTCTACCATATGCAGCCCGATCAATATCCATCTATACTGCAGCCAATTAAACAGAACGTCGTGACAAATACAGCTCAGTTGATCTCCTTTACCGGAGTCACCAAACGGTCACCCAAAATGAGGCTTTTCCACCGCTGCAGTTTCCACATAGAGAGATATGTCGCACATTCATAGACTTCATAAATTTGTATGGGCCAAATGTGCCACCAGTTAGCAAAACCCTGCCTTAAATTTAGCTGTATCCAACTCTGGCTAATTCTGATGCACTTGCAGAAAGAAGCATCCTCTGCCAGCAACGACAGAGGATGAAGAGGTTAAGAGAAATTTTTCGTCTCACATAGTCTATGCTTCTACACTCCAAACCACCAAAATTCTATCAACAATCTCCTGATGTTAAAAACAAGAAATCACAAGTTTTCAACAAACACACAGACAAATGATCACATATAAAACAACTCAATCCAACCATAATTTACCCCAGTCCAGGTTGTTTTTGGAGAACCTGACTAAACCTATCTTTTATCAAAATAGATTCAGCAATTAGTCTTATCGATCTGGCTCTCTCCAGGCAGAAAATGTTTACACTTTAAGCAAAACGCTTACCTTGTATTAGATGCGCGCGTGCAGCACACTGTCTGCCTGACAGAGAGAGCGGGAGCGGCTGTCGACCTGTAGCTTCTAAACCATCCTGTTCGTGACGCCAATTTGTGTAGTGGATTGTCCGAAGCTTAAACAGGCAACAAAAGTAGTTTAGTACAACAAATTTATTTACCCATTATCAGAAGTGCAGGTTGAATTAAGTTGTCCGTGCAAGCAGACACAATGTACTCCAGAGCACACAAGACACACACAAGCCAAAATCACCCCCCAGTTCCGGTCTTCTGCCATTCATTTATATGTCTGTTGTGCGTCATCGTTCCTTATCAAATGCGTCAATGTCTTGTTTTGCTTTTCCTATCTGTTCCATAACAACTCGAATTCTGTAGACAGTCAACACATTCCATAGACAGGTTGGCACGACTCAATATTCACTTTTGTCCCACAACTGGTCCATTCAATGGCACAAAAATACAAGAGTATTGAAAATGAGCGGACATTCTTAAAAGACAAGAAATATAGGTCAAAAGGTCAGAAATTCTACTACAATGACACTATTAAACAAACAGAAGAAGTCTGCCACTAATGTTATAGAGCAGAAGTGTCAAAGTGGTTTTCACCGAGAGCCACATCGCAGTTATGTTTGGCCCCAGAGGGCCGCTTCTAACAGTGAATACTATTATTACACCATTTTTCTATGCATTTTATTAGTAGATTTTTTTAAACTAAAATGTAAGTTGCAAAATTTAGTGTATACTACAGGGTTTCCCACACATTTATTTATTTGTGGCGGCCCGTCACGAAAGAATTACGTCCGCCACAAATAAAACTTTTTTTTTTTTTTAAATAAAAAAAATTTTGTTTTGTTGTTTTGTTGTTGTCCTGTCCAGCTTCTCAGGCAAATCATATAGTTGATGTAGATGCCCATATAGGCTGTTCACATTTACTTTACAAAAGAGAAGTGTAGGATACTTCTGTTGTTGCCTTATTTGTATTTGACTTTATTAAATGTATTTCTATTAGAAACACAACATGTGTATATAACAAAGGGTGCAAAGTCTGCAGGCAGTAGGAAACACATGGTTAAGTGTAGGGAGTAAAACTGATGGCAGTCTAAAGTTCAAGATTTTTGGAGCTCTTTGTTCAGTGGATCAGATGTTTGATGAAGCTCTGTGTCTATCTACCACCACTACTGTTTTCTGTTTATTTGTTACTGACTGTGGCAGGACACCTCTGCCTCTGTTTCACTTTATGTTGCTGGTAAATAATATGCTTGTAGTAGTAGGCTAAAGTTAAATTATTTAGTATGCACTAATTTAAAGGGGCAGAGCTTTAAGAGACATTTTAGCTTTTATATTTTATAAGATATATTTTTTGTAAGAACCACAATTAATACATACATTTCAGTGAATAACTTATTGTTCAAATCTGTATATAAATATGTACATAAAGTGTTGTAATTATATTCTAAAATGGATGGACATTTAAAACAAAACTGTTATTATTAATTAGTAAGTATACATTTTTTTAGCCTTTTTAGAGAAAATCAAATCATTGTAGTAAATTATGCAAATTACTCGATGATGTCATGGTGACCACGCCCATAACCACGCCCCCACCGCCACAGGTATCTTGGCAGTTTATGGGAAACACTGTACTGCTATAAATGGAAAAACACTACTGCTGTTTTTATGGTTGCCAGAATTTTACTGTGAATTTTACATTTGTTTTTTTACTGTAAATTAAAAAAACTGCAATTTTACAGTAAAAGTTTGGCACCTGTGCTACCAGATTTTTATTTTATTTTTATTTTTTTTTTACCTCAAATCAACAACTATAGATTTTTCGGTGTATTACTGTAAATGCCAAAACGACACAACAGTTTATTACAGTAAAAAAGTACATTTGTTTTCATTTAGAGAAAAATGCTGTAAAAACCACAGTAAATTTCATAATTTTACCATGAAATCTATTGCTACTTTTACATTGCACAATTTGATGGATAACTTGCTTTGAAATCATTAATATTATTATTATTATTTATTTCTATTTAAAAATTGGGTTTGATAATATTTTTTTGCATAATTAGACAATATTTAACTGTTACAGATTACTAAATAATGTGATAATTTTTACAACAGAGTCCTTTGCTCAATGCCTTTTTAGGTCCCTTAAAAGCCACCATACTCACGGAGCCTCGGAGGCTCAGGCTAAGCTAACAACATCTAGTGAATGAGCCTGCGATTTTTTTCACAGGCCCACGTTTTACAAATTGATACTGTTTGTTTGAAATATGTTCCAAAATACTGCCCCAATCTACTGTCAGTAAAAAATATTACCTCTTAAATTAGATTTAAAAGAGCAAAGACTGTACTGCTAATGTAAGAGTGATGTGAACTTGACTCGCTATTTAATGAGACAAGGACTCAGAAAGTAAAGTGTCCTTTGTCCCTTAAAGGCTACTGTACTCAAGGTCAGAGACTAAGCTAATAACCACCATCAATTTGCAATGTGTTATTTTATTATTTTAGTGACGCTATTTTCATCTGTCTAAGGCAGTGGTGTCAATGTCAAGGCCCGCGGGGCCGGATCTGGCGAATAAATGATCTATGGCCCTCGGGATGATATTTCATTAGTATTAGAAGCGGCCCGCAGGCCACAGCCGCCTGCTGCTGTTTTGTACGCACCAATACTCCATCAGTGTTGGCGCTAGGAATTTTCAAAATGGGGTCTGTTACGTTGACCAGCTCTTCCTCCCAGGGAATTTAAGTTGCTGGTCACTCCCAAGTTCTTTCTATGGCACATAAGCTGAAGTTTAAATTGATCACCAGGCAATAGTTGGTATTTTGTGGTTTATTGTCAAATATTTGACAATAATGAGACCAGCCTTGCATAACCCATTCAGATGCGTGGTCTGCCTCTGCTTCCCCCTCCCCGTTCTCTCCTACCTCGTTGTTTTGTCTACCCTTTGCATTCCAAAGCTTCAAGGCCTACTCACGGTCAAACTTTTGCTTTGCAGACTGAATTGGAAAAACACTAGCTGTTTTGTAATATGTCTATGGAAGTAAAGAAGTAACACTTAAATATGGATATATGTAAAAAAATCTGGTTCCGTCAGGTCCCAGGGACCCCATCAAGTCATAAAAATGGGGTCCCACAGTAAATTTTTGGGGTGCCACTTTTTGGTAACCGTTTTGAAAACAAAGGATAAATACCATACCATACCATACCAACTTTATTTATAAAGCCCTTTAAAAACAACCATAGTTGAAGAACAAAGGGCTGTACACCACAAAGAAATAGAGGCAAAGGACAGACTAAAAAATAACATTTAAAACAGAAATAAAATAAACATTGAAAAAGCAAATACTAATTACCCTAAGAACAATTTGTTAGATAAAAAGCAGTTAAAAAAAGTTTAAAAAAACCAGTTCAAAGTCTCATGCTGGGTTAGAAGCTAGTGAATAAAATGGGTTTTAAGAAGGGTCTTAAAAATAGCCAAAGAAGGGGCCTGTCTCACATGGAGAAGGAGATCGTTCCAGAGTTTAGGACCCGCAACAGAGAATGTATGCATGATCCTGTTATATCTCACATTCTATATTGTGTTTTGGAAAAAGGTTGTCATAAACATTACTTAATTCATTTTAAAAAATAATACAAAAGAAAACACATTTTTATGCATATGTACATTTACTCAGTTATAAACATTCATTCACTTTCTTCTTTCCTTCATGCATCTAAACTTTACCGCTGCCGGTATTTTTTTCTATATTTTCATTGTAATGTTTTCAGAATGTGTTTGTTCTATTTTTGGCCAAAGTAAGACAAAGAAAACAATCTGAAGCTGTCTTTATTTTTTAGTTTTAATGCCATGATTTTAATAGTCCGGCCCGCGTGTGCACAGATTTTCCTCCATGCGGCCCCTGAGCTCAAATAAGTTTGACACCCCTGGTCTAAGGATTATGGGTGAAAAATAGCGGTTTGGCTAACCCTGGTATACTGGCAGAAATGTTTATTAATATGCAAAGTACCTGTAAGAAATCAATTAAACACACAAATTAGCTTTCAGATGTGTATTAAAAATGGATGTGGTAGTAATGCATCTACAAACCCCGTTTCCATAAGAGTTGGGAAATGGTGTTAGATGTAAATATAAACAGAATACAATGATTTGCAAATCCTTTTCAAGCCATATTCAGTTGAATATGCTACAAAGACAACATATTTCATGTTCAAACTGATAAACTTTTTTTTTTTTGGAAATAATAATGAACTTAGAATTTGTAAATGAAATATAGAACCCCTGTAAGGACATAGTTATGAAACACATCATTACTGCAAAGTCATGATGTTGTATCACAACAGGAGTTGGTTCATTAAAGTTACTTAAGCATGTCCAATCTTGCCCTTACCCAGTTCAGTGGCGGCGTCCCGTGATCAAGTTCAACTCAAAGATGTTGTCTGGTCCTGAAGTGGTGGTCAAACCTGGCACCCCGCTGGATTTGAGGTGTGAGGGTGACGGGCCTGTGAACTGGCAACCCAGGCTGGCCAAACACAGACGTTTCGTGTCCAGGGGGTTGGGCCGCGTCCGCACTTTGAAGGTGGAGCGTCCCTCGGCCGAATTCACAGGAACCTACAAGTGTTACTACACAGACGGACCACAGCTTCGTAATCTGACCTCTTCGCTTCACGTGTATGTCAAAGGTGAGCTCGGGCACGTGAGCCACACCTTCCAGACAAGTGGGTGTCAGTAAATGATTCATGTTTCTACATCAGATCCCAGCCGTGTGTTCTGGACTAGCAGCACCACTCTAAGGGTTGTGAAAAAAGAGGGTGAGGGTTTCATGCTGCCCTGCCTCCTGACCGACCCGGACGCCACAGACCTGAGTCTCCGCATGGACAACGGCACCACGGTGCCCCCTGGGATGAATTTCACCGTCTACCGGCACCGTGGTGTTCTTATCCACAGCCTCCACCCCCGCTTCAATGCTGACTATGTGTGCACGGCCAAAGTCAACGGGGTGGAGCGCACCTCCAGAGCCTTCTCCATCAACGTCATCCAGAGTGAGACCACCAACCAAACTCAACTCTTAGCAACATTTTTGTTTTACTTTTGACAAATTCTATGGTTTCACCCCGCTCTAGAGCTACGCTTCCCGCCGTATGTCTTCTTGGATTTGGATGAATACATCCGCATCGCTGGGGAGAAGCTGAAGATCCGCTGCACGACACACAATCCTAACTTCAACTACAACGTCACCTGGCTATACACCACCAAATCAGTAAGTATGAACTGGTGTTGTCCCGATACAAATATTTCGGCACCGGTAAAAAAAAATTCTCACGATACATTAAAGGCCTACTGAAAGCCACTACTAGCGACCACGCAGTCTGATAGTTTATATATCAATGATGAAATCTTAACATTGCAACACATGCCAATACGGCCGGGTTAACTTATAAAGTGACATTTTACATTTCCCGCTAAACTTCCGGTTGAAAACGCCTTTGGATGATGACGTATGCGCGTGACGTAGCCAGTGAAACAGAAGTATCGGTAGCCCATTGAAGCCAATACAAAATAGCTCTGTTTTCATCTCATAATTCCACAGTATTCTGGACATCTGTGTTGGTGAATCTGTTGCAATTTGTTTAATGAACAATGGAGACTGCAAAGAAGAAAGTTGTAGGTGGGATCGGTGTATTAGCGGCTGGCTGTAGCAACACAAGCAGGAGGACTTACTTGGATAGCAGACGCGCTAGCCGATGCTAGCCGCCAACCGCATCTGTGATCTGGTGAAGTCCTTCGTCGCGCCGTCGATCGCTGGAACGCAGGTGAGCACGGGTGTTGATGAGCAGATGAGGGCTGGCTGGCGTAGGTGGAGCGCTAATGTTTTTATCATAGCTCTATGAGGTCCGGTTGCTAAGTTAGCTTCAGCGTCGTTAGCAACAGCATTGTTAAGCTTTGCCAGGCTGAGAATTATTAACCGTGTAGTTACATGTCCATGGTTTAATAGTATTGTTGATCTTCTGTCTATCCTTCCAGTCAGGGATTTATTTATTTTGTTTCTATCTGCATTTGAGCCAGATGCTATCACGTTAGCTCCGTAGCTAAAGAGCTTCGCCGATGTATTGTCGTGGAGATAAAAGTCACTGTGAATGTCCATTTGGCGTTCTCGACTCTCATTTTCAAGAGGATATAGTATCCCAGGTGGTTTAAAATACAAATCCGTGATCCACAATAGAAAAAGGAGAGAGTGTGGAATCCAATGAGCCAGCTTGTACCTAAGTTACGGTCAGGGCGAAAAAAGATATGTCTTGCACTGCATTCTAGTCCTTCACTCTAACGTTCCTCATCCACAAATCTTTCATCCTCGCTCAAATTAATGGGGTAATCGTCGCTTTCTCGGTCCGAATCTCTCTAGCTGCGTTGAAAACAATAGGAAAATATGAGGAGGCGAACAACTGACTACGTCACGCTACTTCCGGTACAGGCAAGGCTTTTTTTTATCAGAGACCAAAAGTTGCGAACTTTATCGCCGTTGTTCTCTACTAAATCCTTTCAGCAAAAATATGGCAATATCGCGAAATGATCAAGTATGACACATAGAATGGATCTGCTATCCCCGTTTAAATAAAAAAATGTCATTTCAGTAGGCCTTTAAACATATGTTTCTTATTGCCATTTTGTCCCTAAATAAAATAGTGAACATACAAGACAATTAGGGCTGCAACAACTAATCGATTAAATCGATTAAAATCGATTATAAAATTAGTTGGCGATTAATTTAGTCATCGATTCGTTGGATCTATGCTATGAGCATGCGCAGAGGCAATTTTATTTTATTTTTTTAAAATTGTTATTATTATTTTTTTATTATTATTTTTTTAATAAACCTTTATTTATAAACTGCAACATGTACAAACAGCTGAGAAACAATAATCAAAATAAGTATGGTGCCAGTATGCTGGTTTTTTTCAATAAAATACTGGAAAGGATAGAAATGTAGTTTGTCTCTTTTATCCAATTATTAATCGAAGTAATAATCGACAGATTAATCGATTATAAAATTAATCGTTAGTTGCAGCCCTAAAGACAACTTTTCTTTTATTAGTAGGTAAGCAAACAAAGGCTCCTAATTAGTCTGCTGACAACATATTGTGTCATTTTCGATTCTATTATTTTGTCAACATTATAAAGGACAAACTGTAAAAATGGATTATTAATCTACTTGTTCATTTACTTTTAATATCTGCTTATTTTCCCTTTCAACATGTTCTATCTACACTTCTGTTAAAATGTAATAATCACTTACCGTATTTTTTGGAGTTGCAGTTGTTTTCATAGTTTGGCCGGGGGTGCGACTTATACTCAGGAGCGACTTATGTGTGAAATTATTAACACATTAGCGTCAAATATCAAATAATATTATTGATGTCATTGACGTAAGAGACTAGACGTATAAGATTTCATGGGATTTAGCGATTAGGAGTGACAGATTGTTTGGTAAACGTATAGCATGTTCTATATGTTATAGTTATTTGAATGACTCTTACCATAATATGTTACGTTAACATACTGTAGTGGATTGTCCGAAGCTTAAGCAGGCAACAAAAGTAGTTTAGTACAACAAATTTATTTACCCATTATCAGAAGTGCAGGTTGAATTGAGTTGGTCGTGCAGACAAACCACAAGTTACTCCGGAGCCAACAAGACACACACAAGCCAAAATCACTCCCGAGTTCCAGTCTTCTGCCATTTTTTATATGTCTGTTGTGCGTCATCGTTCCTTATCGAGTGCGTCAGTGTCTTGTTTTGCTTTTCCTATCTGTTCCATAACAACTCGAATCCTTTAGACCACATATGTCAGAGTCAAGGCCCGCGGGCCATATCCGGCCCGCGAGAAGGTTTTTTACGGCCCTTGGGATGATCTTGATTTATTATTAGAACCGGCCCGCAGACCGCAGATCTTTTTTTTTTTTTTTTTTTTTTTTTAGACCGCAGATCTTTTACACGCACCAAGCGGATGCCGGTCCAAGGTTCCGAAAGGGGGCGAGCGGCCCGCCGGGACGCGCCTGCCGGCCGAAGGGCTGCAGCCCGGCCGTCAGTCGCGGAGCCCGCCGTGCCACGCGCGCCAAGGGGGCGGGCCGAAACCCGGCCCCGAGGCCCTGAGACTTCTGCTTTGTTTCCCCAAACCGCGCGTCACCGCCGGGCCCGCACCACCGTCGGGCTGCAGCCCGAGCGTCGGTGGCGGAACCCGTCATGTTCCGCGCGCGCCAAGCGGAGCGGGGGGGTCAAGCGGGCCGAAACCCGCAGGCCACCCCCTCACCACGAGGCCCTGAGACTTCTGCGTTCGACCCCTACGCGCGGCCCGTCGGGACGCGCCCGCCGTCAAGCCACGAGGGCCAGCCGTCGGGTCGCGGAGCCCGCCGTGCCACGCGCGCCAAGGGGCGGGCCGAAACCAGCGGGGGGTTTCGGGCACCCAACTCGCCTCCCTCCCACGGAGGGAGGAGGGGGGTTTAATGTGAACATTACTGTGCAATCACATATTTAGAGTTTTTACTCAATTCAAGTTTAAAAGTTAAAGTTTAATATTTGTTTTCACTGCATGTTACTTCTCCTTAAACAAAGTGTTGTTTTTGATTTATAGATTTTTGCACTTTATTTTATTGTATTTCAATTTAATTATATTTTAAAAATATTTCAGTTGAGTGGATGATAGAAAATTGCTATTATTGTTTTTTTCTTTGAAGTAAATTTAGCCCACTTTTGCTAAAATAGAAAATATAGGCTACTGATGGTGCCTTGAATACCGGTTTCTTTCATTTAATGTTCATGTTATGGGGATTTTTATATAAAGGAAATTTGTCTTTTGTGTCTGTTGAAAATTAAAGATTACTGACAGAGCCATAAGAAAATATTGCTTTATTTATTTGATCATATTGGAATATATTTGTTAGGTTTTCAGTAGGTTCAATTAGGTTCACTAGACTATATGCGTCATTTAAAAATTTTTCAATGAACATTCGAACAGTCCGGCCCTCGGCTTGTAGCTAAATTTTTTATTTGGCCCTCCGTCCATTTGACTTTGACACCCCTGCTTTAGACAGTCAACACATTCTGTAGACAGGTTGGCACAACTTAATATTCACTTTTGTCCCACAACTGGTCCATTCAATGGCACAAAAATACAAGAGTATTGAAAATGAGCGGACATTCTTAAAAGACAAGAAATATAGGTCAAAAGGTCAGAAATTCTACTACAATACCAGTTGGTTATTTATGCCTCATATAACGTACACTTATTCAGCCTGTTGTTCACTATTCTTTAGACATTTTAAATTGCCTTTCAAATGTCTATTCTTGCTGTTGGCTTTTATCAAATACATTTCCCCAAAAAATGCGACTTATACTCCAGTGCGACTTATAGATGTTTTTTTCCTTCCTTATCATGCATTATTGGCCGGTGAGACTTATACTGCGGAGCGACTTACCGAAAAATACGGTATTCTTCTGTTGTTTGGATGCTGTGCATTATTTTTGGATGATACCACAAAATTTGGGTATCAATCCGATACCAAGTCATTAAGGGATCATACATTGGTCATATTCAAAGTCCTCATGTGTCCAGGGACATATTTCCTGAGTTTATAAGCATAATATACATTTTTAAAAAATGAAAAAAGATTTTGTGATGCTAAAAAATATCGACGTAATCATAGTAGTATCGACTAGATACGCTCCTGTACTTGGTATCATTACAGTGGATGTCAGGTGTAGATCCACCCATGGCGTTTGTTTACATTGTGACGCAGGTGAGCTACGGTGTGTGGTGAAGCATGTTTAGATATTCCTCGTCCTGCAGGGATGATACTTGTAAGAAACTTCCTTTTTTGTTGCCATGGAGACAAGGATTAGTGATTTAGAAGTAGCTAAAACACGGCAAACTGCGGTAGGACTTTAGCCGCTAGCTGGCTAGCCATGTCTTAAAGCACCTCTTCCTGAGGGCGTTTCAGTGTTACAGCTTCTTCTTTATTGTTAGTTTTTAAGCCAAAATGTGTCCATTCTCCATTTTCTGTCTACACACTGTGTCTGCTTGTAAGTACTCTGTGATTGTGCGCTGCCGAACATGCTCTTCTGCTCGTAAAACCAGCTCGGGAGGCTGGGGGACTTTTTAGAGGCGGTACATTACCGAATGATTGATTAGTATCGCGGTACTATACTAGTACTGGTATACCGTACAACCCAAGTATGAGCCATTCTTCCTTGTTCATTCTTGACTTGGACAACAACCCTCAACTCTTCTTTGTTGTCTCCAGAAAGCCACCATAGAGGAGAGTGCGCGCTCCAGTGGCGAAAACCGCCTGGACATCGAGAGCATCTTCACCATCCCTGCTGTGGACCTGGCAGACACAGGCAACGTTACCTGCGTCGGCACCAACGAAGCCGGCGTGAACAGTTCCACCACGTACTTGCTGGTTGTAGGTAAGCTGCAGTCTGACAGGACTTCGGTTAAGAAGTCGGCGCTGATTGGTACGCGTGCTCTACGCAGACAAGCCGTACATCCGACTGCTGCCGCAGTTGTCGCCGAAGCTGGCCCACAGAGGTCTCTCCATCGAGGTTAACGAGGGAGAAGATCTGGAGCTCACCGTGCTCATTGAGGCATACCCCCAAATTTTGGAGCACAGCTGGAAAACGCCAACATCTCCCAGCGTGTCCACACAGGAGAACACGCTCATCAGATACAACAACAGGTTATATATCTTTTTTTTACTTCCCAATGTACAAAACCCAAAACCGGTGAAGTTGTCACGTTGTGTAAATGGTAAATAAAAACAGAATACAATAATTTGCAAATCCTTTTCAACTTATATTCAATGGAATAGACTGCAAAGACAAGATATTTCATGTTCAAACTGAGAAACACATGTTTTTTTTTTGCAAGTAATCCATAACTTGGAATTTAATGGCAGCAACACATTGCAAAAAAGTTGGCACAGGGGCATTTTTACCACCGTGTTACATGGCCTTTCCTTTTAACAACACTCAGTAAAGGTTTGGGAAGTGAGGAGACACATTTTTGAAGTGGAATTCTTTCCCATTCTTGCTTGATGTACAGCTTAAGTTGTTCAACAGTCCGGGGGTCTCCCTTCTGCTATTGCAGGTGCCACACATTTTCAATGGGAGACAGGTCTGGACTACAGGCAGGCCAGTCTAGTACCCGCACTCTTTTACT
This sequence comes from Entelurus aequoreus, assembly GCF_033978785.1. Classification (NCBI taxonomy): domain Eukaryota; kingdom Metazoa; phylum Chordata; class Actinopteri; order Syngnathiformes; family Syngnathidae; genus Entelurus; species Entelurus aequoreus. Next base: position 89,162,545 of record NC_084734.1, on the reverse strand, counting down.
ATGAAGCCACGTTGATGTAACACGTGGCTTGGCATTGTCTTGCTGAAATAAGCAGGGGCGTCCATGGTAACGTTGCTTGGATGGCAACATATGTTGCTCCAAAAACTGTATGTACCTTTCAGCATTAATGGTGCCTTCACAGATGTGTAAGTTACCCATGTCTTGGGCACTAATACACCCCCATACCATCACACATGCTGGCTTTTACACTTTGCCCCTATAACAGTCTGGATAATTATTTCCCTCTTTGGTCCGGAGGACACAACGTTTCCAAAAACCACTGAACACTTTTCCACTTTGCAACAGTCCATCTTAGATGAGCTCTGGCCCAGCGAAGCCGGCGGCGTTTCTGGGTGTTGTTGATAAATGGCTTTTGCTTTGCATAGTAGAGTTTTAATTTGCACTTACAGATGTAGCGACCAATTGTAGTTACTGACAGGGGTTTTCTGAAGTGTTCCTGAGCCCATGTGGTGATATCCTTTACACACTGATGTCGGTTTTTGATGCAGTACCGCCTGAGGGATTGAAGGACACGGGCATTCAATGTTACGTGCAGTGAATTCTCCATATTCTCTGAACCTTTTGAGGATATTACGAACTGTAGATGGTGAAATCCCTAAATTCCTTGCAATAGCTCGGTGAGAAATGTTGTTCTTAAACTGTTCAACAATTTGCTCAGGCATTTGTTGACAAAGTGGTGACCCTCGCCCCATCCTTGTTTGTGAATGACTGAGCATTTCATGGAAGCTGCTTAAGACCAAGGAGCTGGTCATTGACTTTGGGAGGTCGAGTCCAAGGTCATAACCTATTGTGATCGAGGGAGTGGAGGTACAGACCGTGGACTCATTCAAGTACCTCAGGGTGTGGGTGGACTATAAGCTGGACTGGACTGTTAACACGGACCACTTGTACAGGAAAGGACAGAGCAGGCTGTACTTCCTGAGGAGGCTGCACTCCTTCAACATCTGTAAAAAACTCTTGTGGATGTACTACCAGTCTGTGGTTGCCAGTGTTCTGTACTACATGGTAGTGTGCTGGGGGGGGGGGGGGGGGGGGAGGGCAGTACATCTAAGAAGGAAAGCTCCAGACTGGAGAAACTGATCAGGCGGGCCGGTTCTACGATGGGAATAAAACTGGACTCACGGGTGACGGTGGCAGAGAAGAGGACTGTGGGAAAACTAGTGAGCATCCTGGATGATGCCAGTCACCCTCTGCATACCATTGTCAGTAGCCAGAGGAGCCTGTTCAGTGCTAGACTGCTTCATCCCATGTGCTGGACTAATAGACTCAAAAACTCCTTTGTCCCACACGCCATTAGACTGTACAACTCCTCCCTAGGGGGGGTACTAGGATGACAGGGGATGCAAAACAATAACAGTGCAATACTTTTTCATAACATGGTCACTACTGCCTAGTTTCTCTTGTTATATTCTTATTTCACTGTTATATTTTTATTCTCATTGTTGCTTTTTATTTTTATTCTATTGTAATATTTTTGTATTTTGTTTCCATTTATACCCCCATTATTTATTTATTACTTTTTAAATTCGATCTCAATTTTGTACACTGCTGCTGGAATTTTAATTTTAATTTTCCTGAGGGAACTCTCCTGAAGGAATCAATAAACTACTATCTATCTATCTATCTATCTTTCTATCTATCTATCTATCTATCTATCTATCTATCTATCTATCTATCTATCTATCTATCTATCTATCTATCTATCTATCTATCTATTTATACCCAAACATGGCACCCACCTGTTCCCAATTAGCTAATTTGCTAAAAATAACAGTTTCTCAGTTGGAATGTTAAAGGCCTACTGAAAGCCACTACTAGCGACCACGCAGTCTGATAGTTTATATATCAATGATGAAATCTTAACATTGCAACACATGCCAATACGGCCGGGTTAACTTATAAAGTGACATTTTAAATTTCCCGCTAAACTTCCGGTTGAAAAACTCCTTTGGATATGATTTATGCGCGTGACGTCACAAAATCCACGGAAGTGGTTGGACCCCATTGACCCGATACAAAAACCTCTTGTTTTCTTCGACAAAATTCCACAGTATTGTGGACATCTGTGTTGGTGAATCTTTTGCAATTTGTTTAATGAACAATGGAGGCTGCAAAGAAGAACGTTGTAGGTGGGATCGATCGGTGTATTAGCGGCTAAGTACAATACTTACAGCAACACAACAAGGACTACTTACTACGCCTAGCCGATGCTAGCCGCCAAACCCACGGATGAAGTCCTTCATCGCGCCGTCGATCGCTGGAACGCAGGTGAGCACGGCTGTTGATGAGCAGATGAGGGCTGGCTGGCGTAGGTGGAGCGCTAATGTTTTTATCATAGTTCTGTGAGGTCCGGTTGCTAAGTTGCTAAATTAGCCTTAGCGTCGTTAGCAACAGCATTGTTAAGCCTTACCAGGCTGAGAATTTTTAACCGTGTAGTTACATGTCCATGGTTTAATAGTATTGTTGATCTTCTGTCTATCCTTCCAGTCAGGGATTTATTTCTTTTGTTTCTATCTTCATTTGAGAACGATGCTAGCACGTTAGCTCAGTAGCTAAGTGTGGCACCGATGTATTGTCGTGGAGATAAAAGTCACTTTAAATGTCCATTTCGCGTTCTCAACTCTCATTTTCAAGAGGATATAGTATCCCAGGTGGTTTAAAATACAAATCCGTGATCCACAATAGAAAAAGGAGAGAGTGTGGAATCCAATGAGCCAGCTTGTACCTAAGTTACGGTCAGAGCGACAAAAGATACGTCCATCACTGCCTCTCTAGTCCTTCACTGTAACGTTCCTCATCTACGAATCTTTCATCCTCGCTCAAATTAATGGGGTAATCGTCGCTTTGTCGCTCCGAATCTCTCTCGCTCCATTGTAAACAACGGGGAATTGTGAGGAATACTAGCTCCTGTGACGTCACGCTACTTCCGCTACAGGCAAGGCTTTTTTTTATCAGCGAGCAAAAGTTGCGAACTTTATCGTCGATTTTCTTTACTAAATCCTTTCAGCAAAAATATGGCAATATCGCGAAATGATCAAGTATGACACATAGAATGGATCTGCTATTCCCGTTTAAATTTAAAAAAATCATTTCAGTAGGCCTTTAAGTATCTTGTCTTTGCAGTCTATTCAATAGAATATAAGTTGAAAAGGATTTGCAAATCATTGTATTCTGTTTTTATTTACCATTTACACAACGTGCCAACTTCACTGCTTTTGGGTTTTCTAATAAAGCTGGTTCTGTTTCAAACTGATGTTAGGTGTCTGACTTTCAAATTAGTCACAATGATATTCCTCTTTCTATTTTCCCCACCAGATACCACGCTACGCTGCAGCTGAAGAGAATGAACTCTCAGGAGCAAGGCCAGTACACCTTCTATGCCAGAAGCAACCTGACCAACGCCTCCGTCACGTTCCAAGTCCAGATGTATCGTAAGTATCCTTCACTTTCCTGCTCGCAATCCGGAACTGACGATGGTTTTCACGGTTTTCTTCTCCCCGCTCTGCCAGAGAGACCCGTCGCCATGGTGAGGTGGGAAAACGTGACCACTCTGACTTGCACATCCTTCGGCTATCCTGCCCCCAGAATCATCTGGTACCAGTGCTTTGGAATACGGCCCACGTGAGTCTCTGCCATGTGAAAGAAGAACCTTGTGTTCTCATGAGAGTTGAGGGGAGAGTTGTCACAATATGTCAGTGTGACTGGGCCGTGTGTACGTTGTGGAACCTCATTCCATGAAAACCTCCAGAGCAGTGCTGGCTATCGAGTTGTTAGCTCCGGATTTTAGCTTTGTAGCTAGCACACTTATGCCGGCGACCCAGGTCCGAGAGTCGTGCGGAACGGAAAGCAAGAACTGAATTACGTCGGATACACGTACAGTACTTTGAGCAAAAACAAATGAGCTGTAAATACAACAATTTATAGGTAATATTTATTTTATTTTAGATGTAAAACGTGTCATACAATCTGCTATATGTGCCTGGGTTGCCTTTTTTCTGGAGTATTTTCAACTTTTTTGCATTACTGCGTGGAAGGTCTTATAATAGGTACAATGACAGACTACTTCGAAAAACTCAATTACATTGTACTGATTTATACTGAGTAGGACACTCTTAGAATGTACACAAATTAAAAATCTGGGATTTACAGTATGAACTATAAAACATTGAATATTGATAGGATGGAAATATGTACACCAGGGGTCCCCAAACTACGGCCCGCAGGCCGGATCCGGCCCCCCAGCATCCAAAATCCGGCCCACAGAAGTCCCAAGTAACAATTTTTTTTAAAAAATCTTTCCTTTCTAATCCATTTTCTACCGCTTGTTACTCTTGGTGTCTCCTAGCCGCTCAGGCAAATCATATTGTCTAAAAATTAATTTTCCCATCGATAACGTGACAATGTTAAATGTTGATGAACATCAATGTTAATTGTGGCCTCTGTACCGAGAATGTCCTTGTGGCTTGTGCAGCCCTTTGAGACACTTGTGATTTAGGGCTGTATAAATAAACATTGATTGGTTGGTTGATTGATTGATGTTAAATGACAAAACTGATTATAAAGACAATGTATATATGTATATATATATATATATATATATATATATACACTACCGTTCAAAAGTTTGGGGTCACATGTAAATGTGGTTATTTTTGAAGGAAAAGCACTGTACTTTTCAATGAAGATAACTTTAAACTAGTCTTAACTTTACAGAAATACACTCTATACATTGCTAATGTGCTAAATGACTATTCTAGCTGCAAATGTCTGCTTTTTGGTGCAATATCTACATAGGTGTATAGAGGCCCATTTCCAGCAACTATCACTCCAGTGTTCTAATGGTACAATGTGTTTGCTCATTGGCTCAGAAGGCTAATTGATGATTAGAAAACCCTTGTGCAATCATGTTCACACATCTGAAAACACTTTAGCTCGTTACAGAAGCTACAAAACTGACCTTCCTTTGAGCAGATTGACTTTCTGGAGCATCACATTTGTGGGGTCAATTAAACGCTCAAAATGGCAATAAAAAGAGAACTTTCATCTGAAACTCCACAGTCTATTCTTGTTCTTAGAAATGAAGGCTATTCCACTAAATTGTTTGGGTGACCCCAAACTTTTGAACGGTAGTGTAAGTATATATATACAGTCTAGCCCCCGGCCAAATTTTTTTAACCCAATGCGGCTCTCGAGTCAAAAAGTTTGGGGACCTCTGATGTACACTGAACAAAATGATTGCATAAACTACAATACCGTATTTTTCGGAGTATAAGTCGCACCGGAGTATAAGTCGCACCGGACGAAAATGCCTAATAAGGAAGGAAAAAAACATATATAAGTCGCACTGGAGTATAAGTCGCATTTTTTGGGGTAAATGTATTTGATAAAAGCCAACAGCAAGAATAGACATTTGAAAGGCAATTTAAAATGTCTAAAGAATAGTGAACAACAGGCTGAATAAGTGTACGTTATATGAGGCATAAATAACCAACTGCTATGTTAACGTAACATATTATGGTAAGAGTCATTCAAATAACTATAACATATAGAACATGCTATACGTTTACCAAACAATCTGTCACTCCTAATCGCTAAATCCCATGAAATCTTATACGTCTAGTCTCTTACGTCAATGACATCAATAATATTATTTGATATTTGACGCTAATGTGTTAATCATTTCACACATAAGTCGCTCCTGAGTATAAGTCGCACCCCCGGCCAAACTATGAAAAAAACTGCGACTTATAGCCCGAAAAATACGGTACTACATTGGGGAAGTGTACCAGACAACTTTAACCCAGCAGACTGATAGACTAAGGCCCAATTAGAATACTACTCTTTCCCTCTCGACTTCACCCTTAACATTTGGTTTTGCGTGTTCACATCAATCAAGTAGTGTTCGATTTTGCAGGTAAGAGGGGAGGGCCAAGTCTTAGGGCCGCACGGCCCTCGAAACAGGATCTCATCTTTTTTGCTAATTTCAGACAAAATATTTTTTTTTTTTTTTTTTTACTCCAACAAATGTATTTTTGATAGTGTGAAATATCTACCTGAAGTCAGGGTTGTTTTTAGGCAGAAAAATATGGCAACTGTAAGTGAGATGGTGGAAGTAGTACCAATTATATTCTCCAGTATTTTGGAAATTCATGAATACTGTAAAAACTGGAAATTTGGGGGGGTTAAAAAAATGCCAAGTTTTATTGTCCAAATCAAGACAAATGTTTTAATGGTGGAATGACTGAAATTAGTCGAAAAATGTGAGAGGAGTAGTCGAAAGAAAAAAAAAAGGCAAAAAAACATTAACATTATGATTTACCCTAAAACCGGGCAACGTTTGTTGAAAGAGCCTGCATGCCCTGAAAGTGCTGAACGTTTTGACGCTTGAACGGGATCAATCGGAAGAACGTTTCGGGAGTTAGAGGCGGACGAAAAACGCTACGGAAGAATATTAACAAATAGATTAATTTTGGTGTAGAATAATATAGTGTGAATGCCTTGCAGTGGCACATACAGTTGATAGACAGTTGTGATGGCCAAACAGATCATGAGTTGTTGACAGTCGGCCTCCTTAATTTGCCACACGTTGAAGCGTTGAAAGTGACATTAAGGCCTCCTGTGATTGGATACTCACTTGTGACTCACAAGTGAGTATATGAAATGTGAACGCAGAAAGTGCTTTGCAAATCAACTGAACCGCACCGGAGACATTTGTAGTTTTTTTAACCCACGATGGTCAAAAGAGAGCAAAACGTGGATTCGGTTGCGGATAAATACTTGCAAGACCATTTTTCTGTCTTGCCTTTGGTGAGGGCGGTCGCATTTTTCTCCGCTCCCTCCTTCCCTGCTTGCTCTCTTCGTTTTTGTCTTGTCTGAACTTTTTTGAAGCCTCTTTCTTTGTGCTGTCCTCAAATCTAAACATCAAACATGGATATGGTCAGCTGGACTCTCGACGCAATTGACAAAGTCTTTTCGACAAGGAAAAGAGGTTCGGGGGAGCCTGGCTGCCCTGATGGAACCATTGCTGCGGGGTACGTGAGAGACTCCTGGGATGAATGGAGAATCATGTGCCTCTCAGTTCTTTCCATCGAGGACGTGGAAGACATTTACCTATTTGGAACCGTGATCGCGGGGCACCTGCTGATTGGGCTGGGCATTGCTCTGGTGTATCGTCAAATTCGGAAGACGATGGCAGCCACTCAAGGAGCCCAACGGCTGTTCGTAGCAATGGAAGGTTTGGGCCGGGCTGTGGGAACACAGACTGTGGCAATTTCTGAACTGAATCGCAAAATGGATCACATCATGGAGAAGTTTGCTGAGAAGGAGAATTGAATTGAATTTGAGAGAAACCAGCACGGACACATAGAGCAGGCAAGTCATTGTTTTGACTGCTCGAAGAAAACAACATCCTAATCTACGATTTGACTCCCTCGAATGGCCTTGACGCTATCAGGAACAGGCTGTTCTGAAAAACACCTCCGAGGACACCTCAATGATGGACGCTTTTGACCTCCCTTTTTCTCAATAACACCTGGTGTCGAACTCTGAGATCAGCCCCAGTCCACAAAAACATTTCAACATCACACCCAAGTTAATTGGGCATACATGCACGCACCCGCCCCTTTCCCCAACCAACGCCTTCACCACTGCTTGTTTGCGAGTTTGTTGTGACTAAATGTAACGTGTTTATGTTTGCATTGCAAATGAGGTTTTTTCCCTTGAACTCAATCCGGACCCCCTCTTGTGGATCCAGCCTTTGACTGATATTGTTTTACTCTTCCCCCCTTTCCCAATATCACCTTTTTTTTAAGGAGCGCCGTAAAAATGGCTGCACCGTCGGTGGTCTCGTCTTGTCTCCCTGTAACGTATGTCTGCTCTTAGTGGGACTGTGCCGAAAATATACTTTTCTGTTCTAATGTGTCTTGTGCATGTTAAGAATTGACAATAAATTGTCTTGAATCTTTAAGAAGGTCATTTCAAGAGAAGCTAGATCTCGTGAGACAAGGTCGGTCGACCCCCTGAGTGAGCTAACATTTCCTAGCCGGTGAAATGGTTTGTCTACTACTTTCAATCTAATCCACCAACTTACAGCTTTCGATGTGCCTTCTCCTTCTCATGAGAAGATATCAAACAGGCGATCTAACCATAGACATATTTCCTTGCGGCAGGTGCAACGAAAGCAATACAGGGATGCAGATGGCCATCCCACTGCAGGCTCAGACAGTGGAGGTCCAGAGGGAGGAGTACGGGGCTGTGGAGGTGGAGAGCGTCCTGACCGTAGGACCGTCCAGTCGGAGGATGACAGTCGAGTGTGTGGCCTTTAACCTCGTCGGAGTCGGCAGCGACACGTTCGCCATGGAAGTTTCTGGTTTGTTTGTTTTTTGAATATATTATTCTGTTGGTGATGTCGAAATAAATGACTTTCATAAAAGTGGGTCACTTAAATCTGATCTTTCTGTGGTTTTGCAGATAAACTTTTCACTTCCACCTTGACTGGATCAGCAGGCATTCTATCCATCCTCCTCGTGCTTCTGGTGTTTCTTCTCTACAAATACAAGCAGGTAGAGATCAGTTAACAGCATGAGAGAATCCGAACACAAAATTGAATGAGAACTGCTGCCTCCCTTGACCAGAAACCCAGGTATGAGATCCGATGGAAGATCATTGAGGCGAGGGATGGCAATAACTATACCTTCATTGACCCCACGCAGCTGCCCTACAACGATAAATGGGAGTTCCCAAGAGACAAGCTCAAGCTGGGTTTGTAGCATTTAAAACAAATAATGAAATAATACAATAAAAACCCAGTAAGGAATCTACAAACCCCGTTTCCATATGAGTTGGGAAATTGTGTTAGATGTAAATATAAACGGAATACAATGATTTGCAAATCCTTTTCAAGCCATATTCAGTTGAATATGCTACAAAGACAACATATTTCATGTTCAAACTTAAAACATTTTTTTTTTTTGCAAATAATCATTAACTTTAGAATTTGATGGCAGCAACACGTGACAAAGAAGTTGGGAAAGGTGGCAATAAATACTGATAAAGTTGAGGAATGCTCATCAAACACTTATTTGGAACATCCCACAGGTGAACAGGCTAATTGGGAACAGGTGGGTGCCATGATTGGCTATAAAAGTAGATTCCATGAAATGCTCAGTCATTCACAAACAAGGATGGGGCGAGGGTCACCACTTTGTCAACAAATGCCTGACAAAATTGTTGAACGGTTTAAGAACAACCTTTCTCAAGCAGCTATTGCAAGGAATTTAGGGATTTCACCATCTACGCTCCGTAATATCATCAAAGGGTTCAGAGAATGTGGAGAAATCACTGCACGTAAGCAGCTAAGCCCGTGACCTTCCATCCCTCAGGCTGTACTGCATCAACAAGCCACATCAGTGTGTAAAGGATATCACCACATGGGCTCAGGAACACTTCAGAAACCCACTGTCAGTAACTACAGTTGGTCGCTACATCTGTAAGTGCAAGTTAAAACTCTCCTATGCAAGGCGAAAACCGTTTATCAACAACACCCAGAAACGCCGCCGGCTTCGCTGGGCTTGAGCTCATCTAAGATGGACTGATACAAAGTGGAAAAGTGTTCTGTGGTCTGACGAGTCCACATTTCAAATTGTTTTTGGAAACTGTGGACGTCGTGTCCTCCGGACCAAAGAGGAAAAGAACCATCCGGATTGTTATAGGCGCAAAGTGTAAAAGGCAGCATGTGTGATGGTATGGGGGTGTATTAGTGGCCAAGACATGGGTAACTTACACATCTGTGAAGGCACCATTAATGCTGAAAGGTACATACAGCTTTTGGAGCAACATATGTTGCCATCCAAGCAACGTTATCATGGACGCCCCTGCTTATTTCAGCAAGACAATGCCAAGCCACGTGTTACATCAACGTGGCTTCATAGTAAAAGAGTGCGGGTACTAGACTGGCCTGCCTGTAGTCCAGACATTGAAAATGTGTGGCAGCTAAAATAGCAGAAGGGAGACCCCCGGACTGTTGAACAACTTAAGCTGTACATCAAGCAAGAATGGGAAAGAATTCCACTTCAAAAATGTGTCTCCTCACTTCCCAAACCTTTACTGAGTGTTGTTAAAAGGAAAGGCCATGTAACACAGTGGTGAACATGCCCTTTCCCAACTACTTTGGCACGTGTTGCAGCCATGAAATTCTAAGTTAATTATTATTTGCAAAAAAAACAAAGTTTATGAGTTTGAACATCAAATATGTTGTCTTTGTAGCATATTCAACTGAATATGGCTTGAAAAGGATTTGCAAATCATTGTATTCCGTTTATATTTACATCTAACACCATTTCATATGGAAACGGGGTTTGTAATAGTCAAACCTAAATATTAGTTACCACTGCACTAAATAATGAGATCTACATCAAAATGTTTGGTCCATATTTGTACGTTTTTGTCCAAACAGGCAAGATCTTGGGTGCCGGAGCGTTTGGAAAAGTGGTGGAGGCCACAGCGTACGGTCTGGGAGAGGAAGACAACGTGTTGCGTGTGGCGGTGAAAATGTTAAAAGGTTTGATTGTGAACAGTTAAATGGTTCCAGATCATTTGATGAATGCATTGCTGCAAAGTCACAGGCAAAACAACATTTCCATGTGATCAGGAGGATGCTAATGTGTTGTGTTTCGCTTTGAAGCCAGCGCACATTCCGACGAGAGTGAAGCGCTGATGTCAGAGCTGAAGATCCTGAGTCACTTGGGACACCACCAGAACATTGTCAACCTGCTGGGAGCCTGCACCTTTGGAGGTATAACACGCGGTTGTGTCAGATACGCACATACCTGGATGCTGACGTACATGCGGGCCCCTCCAGGACCGGTGCTGGTCATCACGGAGTACTGCAGCTTGGGCGACCTGCTCAACTTCCTCCGCCAGAAAGCAGAGACCTTTGTGAGCTTTGTCATGAACATCGCGGAGAACTCCAACGACTACCAGAACGTCTGCAAGCAGAAATATTTCATCAGAAGGTACATGATAAATCAAGCTGTCACACAGAGATGATGTCACCATCAGTGCGACTTATCATTTAAAATATGTCATACAGTGGCAATTATTCTGAACACAATAGGGCAGGGGAAGTGGGTTTTGCGTGTCAAACTTCAGTATCACGGCATTTCCATTAGTATACACGACCCATTTTGCTGACTAAACTAAGCTAAAACCATTCATTTAACTGACTCCCTGCAGAAGCCCCTAACAGGGGAAAGTGACACAAAAAAACAGGCAGAGTGATTGGGTTTTTAAAAAGAGAAATTGTCAGACAAAAGGATTTTAAAGCTTTTTCCTAATGATTTTCTCAGTGGGAATGAATGGAAATACAGTGGAACCTCCATTTACAAACTTAATTGGTTCTTGAAGATGGATGTAAACCGAAAAGTTTGTATAGTGAAGCAGCGTTCACCATAAGAAACTATGTAAACATGAATTATTGCTTCTGAAGAAAAGTATTTTAGTTAAAAAATTAAATAAAAAAAGCACATTTTGAAGACACTATATTGTGTGTGTGTGTGTGTGTGTGTGTGTGTGTGTGTGTGTGTGTGTGTGTGTGTGTGTGTGTGTGTGCATATTGGGAAATTGTGTTAGATATAAATATAAACAGAATACAATGATTTGCAAATCCTTTTCAAGCCATATTCAGTTGAATATGCTACAAAGACAACATATTTCATGTTCAAACTGATCAACTTTTTTTTTTGTGCAAATAATCATTAACTTTATAATTTGATGGCAGCAACACGTGACAAAGAAGTTGGGAAAGGTGGCAATAAATACTGATAAAGTTGAGGAATGCTCATCAAACACTTACTTGGAACATCCCACAGGTGAACAGGCTAATTGGGAACAGGTGGGTGCCATGATTGGGTATAAAAGTAGATTCCATGAAATGCTCAGTCATTCACAAACAAGGATGGGGCGAGGGTCACCACTTTGTCAACAAATGCCTGAGCAAATTGTTGAACAGTTTAAGAAAAACCTTTCTCAAGCAGCTATTGCAAGGAATTGAGGGATTTCACCATCTACGCTCCGTAATATCATCAAAGGGTTCAGAGAATGTGGAGAAATCACTGCACGTAAGCTCACACTGCTCAAGCGTCCTCTGCGCACGGCAAATCTATGCCACGCACAAAATCAAATAAAAAATAAGCGCATAACAATTTTCGACACACGGACACGACAGAGAAAACAGTTTTCCACATCATTGTTCAAATATTGTAACATCAGTCGAGACGCTTTGAGGACACGAATTCCATCCATCACTTTACTGAGCAAAACTCTTTATTGTCGGCCATGAACACATCACCAAAACATTAGTTAAAAAAAAAAGATATCTAGCAAAAGTGGTCATATTCTGCAGTACAAACCAGACCAAAAGCAACTTTGTTATATCAACAGCACCCGCTCGCTCTTTCTCACTTGCGCCAACACATGCACATATGGCACTTAGCCAGTGATGCGTTTACAGCCACACAAAAAGTTGGACAACTCCAACACCACACATAAAGTGTCATTCCAGGTGGTTACACTATGATTTACCAATCAAATGTGTGCTTATTCTAGTGTCATTTATTAGGAATCTTCATTTATAAATATGAATCATGAAATGCTGTTAGTATATTAAATAAATACTAATAAAAATATATTTTTTACAAACAGGAAGTTGCTGGAATGTACACATGATCCCCTGCTTACATCTCATTGTGCAACATGTGAATGTTTGAATGGGAACTAAATGCAATGTCTGAAAGGGGTACCCAGTGTTTCCCATAAACTGCCAAGATACCTGTGGCGGTGGGGGCGTGGCTATGGGCGTGGTCACCATGACATCATCACAGGGGCGTGGCGAAGTTGGTAGAGTGGCCGTGCCAGCAATCGGACGGTTGCTGATTACTGGGGTTCAATCCCCACCTTCTACCATCCTAGTCACGTCCGTTGTGTCCTTGGGCAAGACACTTCACCCTTGCTCCTGATGGCTGCTGGTTAGCGCCTTGCATGGCAGCTCCCGCCATCAGTGTGTGAATGTGTGTGTGAATGTGTGAATGTGGAAATACTGTCAAAGCGCTTTCAGTACCTTGAAGGTAGAAAAGCGCTATACAAGTATAACCCATTTATCATTTATTTATTATTATCGAGTAATTTGCATAATTTACTACAATGATATGATTTTCTCTAAAAAGGCTCAAAAAATGTACACTACCATTCAAAAGTTTGGGGTCACATGTAAATGTCCTTATTTTTGAAGGAAAAGCACTGTACTTTTCAATGAAGATAACTTTAAACTAGTCTTAACTTTAAAGAAATACACTCTATACATTGCTAATGTGGTAAATGACTATTCTAGCTGCAAATGTCTGCTTTTTGGTGCAATATCTACATAGGTGTATAGAGGCCCATTTCCAGCAACTATCACTCCAGTGTTCTAATGGTACAATGTGTTTGCTCATTGGCTCAGAAGGCTAATTGATGATTAGAAAACCCTTGTGCAATCATGTTCACACATCTGAAAACACTTTAGCTCGTTACAGAAGCTACAAAACTGACCTTCCTTTGAGCAGATTGACTTTCTGGAGCATCACATTTGTGGGGTCAATTAAACGCTCAAAATGGCCAGAAAAAGAGATTTTTCATCTGAAACTCCACAGTCTATTCTTGTTCTTAGAAATGAAGGCTATTCCACTAAATTATTTGGGTGACCCCAAACTTTTGAACAGTAGTGTATACTTACTAATTAATAATAATAGTTTTGTTTTAAACGTCCATCCATCCATCCATTTTACAATATAATTACAACACTTTATGTACATATTTATATACAGATTTGAACAATAAGTTATTCACTGAAATATATTTATTAATTGTAGTTCTTACAAAAAATATATCTTATAAAAATATAAAAGCTAAAATGTCTCTTAAAGCTCTGCCCCTTTAATTAGTGCATACTAAATAATTGAACTTTAGCCTACTTCTACAAGCATATTATTTACCAGCAACATAAAGTGAGACAGAGGCAGAGGTGTCCTGCCACAGTCAGTAACAAATAAACAGAACACCGTAGTGGTGGTAGATAGACACAGAGCTTCATCAAACATCTGATCCACTGAGTGTAGTGTGACTCTGGTGTAGCCACAGTGTGCACGTCTGGCCTCCACTCAACGCTCAGGGAGTTTGGGCCTTTGCTCACACACATGAACAATTAGAGGGAACATTGCACATGGTCAATATTACTTTGACCTCGGACGTCTATTGAAAGTTTGTACATGATGAAAAAGGAATGTGCTTTACAAGTTGAATAATTGACTGCCCCCTCCAACAGTGACAGCGGGATCTCCAGTGCGTCTTCAAGCAGCTACTTGGAGATGAGACCCTCTCAGCCAGAAAACAACGAGCCTGTACAAAGTACGTTTCACTCGTCTTACCAGCAACCAACAGAGGTCGATAACTTCATTGACGTAATGAGATTCATGTCTAGACTGCGAGTGCGAGGAGACTGGCGAATGGCCTTTGGACATGGACGATCTGTTGAGGTTTTCCTATCAAGTGGCTCAAGGCTTGGACTTCTTGGCAGCCAGAAATGTAAGTGTGGTAATCAGGACAACATGTAGTGACACAACGTGCAGATAGTGTGTTATCTGTGTCTGATTGAGCTTTTTAGGTCAACATTCTCAATTATTCATGTATCTTGAAAGTGTCGTTTCTTTCAAAAAGGGGTCAGTTTTAGTCCGTTATTTATCCATGGATTGGGTTACTGGTACAAGCTGAATTCTGTGTTTGATTCCAATCCTTCATGTGGTGTTGAAGTCAATGAGCCACGCTGCTCTCCTGTCCACAGTGTATCCACAGAGACGTGGCGGCCAGAAACGTCCTTTTGACCAACCATCGATTAGCCAAGATTTGTGACTTTGGCCTGGCGCGTGACATCATGAACGACTCCAACTACGTGGTGAAGGGAAATGTAAGTACTGCAGTGTTTCCCATAAACTGCCAAGATACCTGTGGCGGTGGGGGCGTGGTCACCATGACATCATCGAGTAATTTGCATAATTTACTACAATGATTTGATTTTCTCTAAAAAGGCTCAAAAAATGTATACTTACTAATTAATAATAACAGTTTTGTTTTAAACGCCCATCCATCCATCCATTTTACAATATAATTACAACACTTTATGTACATATTTATATACAGATTTGAACAATAAGTTATTCACTGAAATATATTTATTAATTGTGGTTCTTACAAAAAATATATCTTATAAAATATAAAAGTTAAAATGTCTCTTAAAGCTCTGCCCCTTTAATTAGTGCATACTAAATAATTTAACTTTAGCCTACTACTACAACCATATTATTTACCAGCAACATAAAGTGAAACAGAGGCAGAGGTGTCCTGCCACAGTCAGTAACAAATAAACAGAAAACAGTAGTGGTGGTAGATAGACACAGAGCTTCATCAAACATCTGATCCACTGAACGAAGAGCTCCAAAAATCTTGAACTTTAGACTGCCATCAGTTTTACTCCCTCCACTTAACCATGTGTTTCCTACTGCCTGCAGACTTTGCACCCTTTGTTATATACACATGTTGTGTTTCTAATATAAATACATTTAATAAAGTCAAATACAAATAAGGCAACAAGAGAAGTATCCTACACTTCTCTTTTGTAAAGTAAATCTGAACAGCCAATATGGGCATCTACATCTACTATATGATTTGCCTGAGAAGCTGGACAGGACACAAAAAAAAAAAATATATTATTATTATTATTTTTTTTTAATTAAATTTTTTATTTTTTTAAAATTTGTGGCGGACGTAATTCTTTCGTGGCGGGCCGCCACAAATAAATGAATGTGTGGGAAACCCTGTACTGGAACACTTACAGTATCTGAGTACAAGCAAGCATCCTTCTCAAGTGACAGAGTCATGGCAACAAACCATTGAAATACTTCTAGAATAGTCAGAGTAGAGCTTGTTTTGACGTAGCAAACTGTGAATATCCGCATTCATCCATTTGTTGAATCGATTGCAACTGGAATGTTCAGATAATCTTAGAAGACGTTTTGCTTCTCATCAGAGCAGTCTTCATCAGTTGCATGCTCACAGACTTGCATAGGACAGCTCTAGTCTGAGAGGCTGGTGCCTGATCTAAAGTTAAGTTCGTTAGGAATCTTCATTGTCCTTGCACAAGCACACACGGTACACCAGTTCAATGACGTTTAGGCACGGTTCTTATCCTGCAGAACAAGTAAATAATAAGTACATTAAACGATAAATCTGAAATATATAAAAACATTGACAGCAGATTATTGCACCGGTTATTTCACAAATAACCTGAAATGACACATTACACAGTCACATGTTTTTTTCTAACAAGACCATTGATTGATTGATTGAAACTTTTATTAGTAGATTGCACAGTACAGTACATATTCCGTACAATTGACCACTAAATGGTAACACCCCAATAAGTTTTTCAACTTGTTTAAGTCGGGGTCCACGTAATCAAGTCATGGTATTATCACTATGGCCCGGTTATAAAAACTGTCCCTCATTCTGTACAAGTATTGAAGTTAGTGAAGTGCAAGAACACTGATTTTCTTTTGGATCCTGTGGATAATGCATATGTTTAAGAGCTATTTCTTTATTCATAATCATGTTTGAATCAGCTCATAAACATCTGGTCAAACGCAACAATCCGATACCGGGTCAATTTCATGCCGGTGTTGGCGATACCGATCTGACAATTATGTACCTAATTTGTCTGCTGAATTAAAAAAGTTGTGTATTTCAAATAACATAGCATGAATAATACAGATATGTATTGTTATTATTTATAATATATTTATTACATTGTATGTATTTATTATCATTATTTATTATTGTATATTCGTTTATTTCAAACTTTGATGTATCTTGAAGTAGTGGTGTGAATAAGAATGTAGCCAATCTAATACAACAGAAAAAAAAAACAGGACAAAATCGTATACGGTACACAAAAAATGTGTTTCAAAGCATAACAAAAGGAAAAAAGTAACATAATAAAAGCATAAAAATAACTGAATTGATAATAACTACTATTAGAATAAAAAGTAAGTCAAAACGTGAAAATACTGAACACGTAAACAAAAACATTCAACATTGACACATGGTGTCATTTACAAGTTTAGCTACTTTTTTACTGTGTTCCTGTTAATGATACCGTATTTTTCGGACTATAAGTCGCAGTTTTTTTCATAGTTTGGCCGGGGGTGCGACTTATACTCAGGAGCGACTTATGTGTGAAATTATTAACACATTAGCGTCAAATATCAAATAATATTATTGATGTCATTCACGTAAGAGACTAGACGTATAAGATTTCATGGGATTTAGCGATTAGGAGTGACAGATTGTTTGGTAAACGTATAGCATGTTCTATATGTTATAGTTATTTGAATGACTCTTACCATAATATGTGAGGTTAACATAGCAGTTGGTTATTTATGCCTCATATAACGTACACTTATTCAGCCTGTTGTTCACTATTCTTTACACATTTTAAATTGCCTTTCAAATGTCTATTCTTGCTGTTGGCTTTTAGCAAATACATTTCCCCCAAAAATGTGATTTATACTCCAGTGTGACTTATATATGTTTTTTTCCCTCTTTATTATGCATCTTCAGCCGGTGTGACTTATACTCCGGAGCGACTTATACTCCGAAAAATACGGTAAACATTATCTCAAATAACTTAAGTATCAAAAATATTGATATTTTGATTTTAGAATCAATATTAGAGCAGAAATATCTGGTATCGGCGGTATCGATATTTCAATATCGATCCGCACATCAATAATTGAAGTATGGATTTAATATCCATCAAAAATAAAAACAGGAAAAGTGCTCTACTTTGCAATGTCACTTTAAATCCCTCAAACCCCAATTTAAAATGTATGTATATAGCCCTTCATTACAAGTCTCTCAAAGGGCTGCACAAACCACAACGACATCCCGTGATCTAAACCCGCATCCGGACAAGGAAAAAACATCAAAAGACCCCAGCAGGGAAACAGAAGAAAGCTTGAGAGGGGACAGATGTAGGGACCACCCTTCCAGGGGGATCAGCTGCAATGGACGTGGACTGGGTACAATTATTGAGTTGTTACATAAATAGATCATGTGGAAGTCTACTTCACGCCAACAGATAGTCTTAGGGGGATCTTCTCCTGGGCTCAGCCAGGTCAGCCCACAGCTGTGCCTGGAAAAGGGGTCACCAGTCAGACTGGTACCTCCTCGGAAATGATCCGTGGCCACCTGGTATCCCCTCCAGTTCGGAGAGGGGGGAAAGGTGGCAGATCAAACTGGTCTAAAAAGTCTAAAAATAATACATTATGTTTCCCTCAATTAAACCCTAGCAGTCCCAGACCATGACAGTCCCAGACCATGACGCTATTACAAACCCTGTTTCCATATGAGTTGGGAAATTGTGTTAGATGTAAATATAAACGGAATACAATGATTTGCAAATCCTTTTCAAGCCATATTCAGTTGAATATGCTACAAAGACAACATATTTCATGTTCAAACTCATAAACTTTATTATTTTTTTGCAAATAATAATGAACTTAGAATTTCATGGCTGCAACACGTGCCAAAGTAGTTGGGAAAGGGCATGTTCACCACTGTGTTACATGGCCTTTCCTTTGAACAACACTCAGTAAAGGTTTGGGAAGTGAGGAGACACATTTTTGAAGTGGAATTCTTTCCCATTCTTGCTTGATGTACAGCTTAAGTTGTTCAACAGTCCGGGGGTCTCCCTTCTCACATTGCAGGTGCCACACATTTTCAATGGGAGACAGGTCTGGACTACAGGCAGGCCAGTCTAGTACCCGCACTCTTTTACTATGAAGCCACGTTGATGTAACACGTGGCTTGGCATTGTCTTGCTGAAATAAGCAGGGGCGTCCATGGTAACGTTGCTTGGATGGCAACATATGTTGCTCCAAAAGCTGTATGTACCTTTCAGCATTAATGGTGCCTTCACAGATGTGTAAGTTACCCATGTCTTGGCCACTAATACACCCCCATACCATCACACATGCTGCCTTTTACACTTTGCGCCTAGAACAATCCGGATGGTTCTTTTCCTGGTCCGGAGGACACGACGTCCACAGTTTCCAAAAACAATTTGAAATGTGGACTCGTCAGACCACAGAACACTTTTCCACTTTGCATCAGTCCATCTTAGATGAGCTCAGGCCCAGCGAAGCCGACGGCGTTTCTGGGTGTTGTTGATAAACGGTTTTCGCCTTGCATAGGAGAGTTTTAACTTGCACTTACAGATGTAGCGACCAACTGTAGTTACTGACAGTGGCTTTCTGAAGTGTTCCTGAGCCCATGTGGTGATATCCTTTACACACTGATGTGGCTTGTTGATGCAGTACAGCCTGAGGGATGGAAGGTCACGGGCTTAGCTGCTTACGTGCAGTGATTTCTCCACATTCTCTGAACCCTTTGATGATATTACGGAGCGTAGATGGTGAAATCCCTAAATTCCTTGCAATAGCTGCTTGAGAAAGGTTGTTCTTAAACTGTTCAACAATTTGCTCAGGCATTTGTTGACAAAGTGGTGACCCTCGCCCCATCCTTGTTTGTGAATGACTGAGCATTTCATGGAATCTACTTTTATAGCCAATCATGGCACCCACCTGTTCCCAATTAGCCTGTTCACCTGTGGGATGTTCCAAATAAGTGTTTGATGAGCATTCCTCAACTTTATCAGTATTTATTGCCACCTTTCCCAACTTCTTTGTCACGTGTTGCTGCCATCAAATTCTAAAGTTAATGATTATTTGCAACAAAAAAAATGTTTTATGAGTTTGAACATGAAATATGTTGTCTTTGTAGCATATTCAACTGAATATGGCTTGAAAAGGATTTGCAGATTATTTTATTCCGTTTATATTTACATCTAACACCATTTCCCAACTCATATGGAAACGGGGTTTGTAGAAATATAATGAAGCACCTTCATATTTCTGGTATGGTAAAACCTTGACAACTTTTATGACGACCCCACATATTTAAGAATCGGAATTGAGAATTGTGAGGAACCAAAATCGAAGTGTGGAATCGAAACCAGAGTCGTTCAAATTGGAACCTCTTTTGGACTGTAGGCAGGACATGTTTTCTTGGTCCTCACCTGTTCAGCCAACAACGGTTGTGTGGTGACTCACTTTCAGTCATCTGCAACTGCAACACAGGCGACTCTAAAGTATATCCACATTTCGCTTCCCTTGAGAAAATAAAAAGTATGAGGTGTACTAATGAGATACTTATGTCAGCTCTCTTGGAACTTGTTTCTTGTCCCTTTGAAGGCGCGTCTGCCGGTGAAGTGGATGGCTCCAGAGAGCATCTTTGACTGCGTCTACACGGTCCAGAGTGACGTCTGGTCCTATGGAATCCTCCTGTGGGAGATCTTCTCCTTGGGTGAGAGTACACACATTTAGTCACATTCTTCTCTATGACGCTTTCGTGCTCAAATGTTGACGTGCTCCATCAGGGAAAAGTCCTTACCCCAGCATTGCTGTGGACTCCAGGTTCTACAAGATGGTGAAACGTGGCTACCAGATGTGTCAGCCAGACTTTGCGCCACCTGAGATGTAAGCCATTAGTTCCTTCCTCTTAACCTAGCAGCGGGCGGTTGGTGAGATGCACAGATGAAGTGCATCCGAAAAGTATTCACAGCGCTTCACTTTTTCCACATTTGTTTGTTACGGCCTCATTCCAAAATGGGAAAACATGTTTTTGTCCTCAAAATTTTACAGACAACGCCACATAACGAAAATGTGCAAATTTATTAAAACTAAAAAACAAAACTAAACAATCACACGTACATACACTACCGTTCAAAAGTTCGCATCCACCATAGAAGAAAATATTTGTGTTTATGGATGACTTTCAGCGGCTACAAAGGCATCCAAAACGGTTCTGTACATTTCTGCAATATGTACAAGAAGCCGGCGGCGTTTCTGGGTGTTGTTGATAAATGGCTTTCGCTTTGCAGAGTACAGTTTTAACTTGCACTTACAGATGTAGCAACCAACTGTAGTTACTGACAGTGGTTTTCTGAAGTGTCCCTGAGCCGATGTGGTGATATCCTTTACACGCTGATGTCGCTTTTTGATGCAGTACCGCCTGAAGGATGGAAGGTCACGGGCATACAATGTTGGTTTTCAGCCTGGCTGCTTACGTGCAGTGATATCTCCACATTCTCTGAACCTTTTGATGATATTACGGAGCGTAGATGGTGAAATCCCTAAATTATTTGCAATAGCTGCTTGAGAAATGTTGTTTTTAAACAATTTGCTCACGCATTTGTTCACAAAGTGGTCACCCTCGCCCTATATATATATATATATATATATATATATATATATATATATATATATATATATATATATATATATATATATATATATATATATATATATACATGTATGTATATATGTACACTAGCGTTCAAAAGTTTGGGGTCACATGTAAATGTGGTTATTTTTGAAGGAAAAGCACTGTACTTTTCAATGAAGATAACTTTAAACTAGTCTTAACTTTACAGAAATACACTCTATACATTGCTAATGTGGTAAATGACTATTCTAGCTGCAAATGTCTGCTTTTTGGTGCAATATCTACATAGGTGTATAGAGGCCCATTTCCAGCAACTATCACTCCAGTGTTCTAATGGTACAATGTGTTTGCTCATTGGCTCAGAAGGCTAATTGATGATTAGAAAACCCTTGTGCAATCATGTTCACACATCTGAAAACACTTTAGCTCGTTACAGAAGCTACAAAACTGACCTTCCTTTGAGCAGATTGACTTTCTGGAGCATCACATTTGTGGGCTCAATTAAACGCTCAAAATGGCCAGAAAAAGAGAACTTTCATCTGAAACTCCACAGTCTATTCTTGTTCTTACAAATGAAGGCTATTCCACTAAATTGTTTGGGTGACCCCAAACTTTTGAACGGTAGTGTAAGTATTCACAGCCTTTGCTCAATACTTGGTTGATGCACCTTTGGCAGCAGTCTTTTTGAATACGATGCCACAATCTTGGCACACCTATCTTTGGGCAGTTTCGCCCATTCCTTTTCGCAGCACCTCTCAAACTCTATCAGGTTGGATGGGAATGTGGTTGTCATCCAGGATGTCTCTGTACATTCCTGCATTCATCTTTCCCTCTATTATGACTAATTGCCGAAAACCATCCCCACAGCATGATGCTGCCACCACCATGCTTCACTGGAGAGATGGTATTGTCCTGGTGATGAGCGGTGCCTGGTTTCCTCCAAACATGATGCCTGGCATTCACGCCAAAGACTTCAATCTTTGTCTCATCAGACCAGAGAATTTAGTTTCTCATGCTCTGAGAGTCTTTCAGGTGCATGTTGGCAAACTTTTTACTATGAAATGGCTTCCGTCTGGCCACTCCACCATTCAGGCCTGATTGGTGGATTGCTGCAGAGATGGTTGTCCTTCTGGAAGGTTCTCCTCTCTCCACAGAGGAATGCTGTAGATCTCACAGAGTGACCATCAGGTTCTTGGTCACCTCGCTGACTAGACTAAGATGAATGCAGTAATGTGCAGAAACATCCTGGATAAAAACTAACACTTCCCATCCAAACTGATGGTGCTTGAAAAGTGCTGCAAAGAGAAGTAGGTGAAAGCTTGTGGCATCGTATTCAAAAAAGACTTGAGGCCATAATTGTTGCCAAAGGTGCATCAACATTGTATTGTGCAAAGGTTGCGAGTACTTACACTGCAACAACTAAATAGGTTAAATATGTCAAATAAGGGTGATATTTGCTTATTTTTTGTCTGATAAGATAATTCTTCTCACTAAGCAGATTTTATGTTTTACTTGTTTTAAGTGTTTTGCTCCTAAATGATGTCAGTAAGATATTACAGCTTGTTGCTGAGATTTGATGAGCTATATTGAGTAAAACATGCTTGAAACTAGAATATCAAGTGTTGCAAAGCTGTGTCATCAACACTCACAAGTAGAAAACTACTTTTTTAAAGTCATCATTTCTTACTTTAAGCATGAAAAAAAAAATCATGATGCCGAGCGCATATCATTATGTCAAGATAATGGCACTAGCATTTACTTCATTTAAGAATATTTTTCAACATATTGAGCAAAAAGGTCTCTTTTTTTTCTACCAAGAAAAGTGCACTTGTTATTAGTGAGAATATACTTATTTTAAGCTATTTTGGGTTCATTGAGGTTAGCTAATTTGACTTGTTTTGGAAAGTCTTGACAAGCCACATTTTCTTGTTCTATTGGCAGATAATTTTGCTTAGTTCAAGTAAAATACCCCTCATTTTTGTATTTTTGTTTTTTTTTTGAACACTGATTTTTTTTGTTTTTTTTTGTTCAAGTTGCAAAACAAGAGGTAAAACTTTTTTTACATAGTTATTATGGGGTATTGTGGGTATAAGTTTGAGGACAAAAAATGATGTATTCTATTTTGGAATAAGGCTGTAACATAAAATGTGGAACAAGTGAAGAGACGTGAATACTTTCCAGATGCATTATAGATACATAGAAGTGATGATATTTGATGGGCGTTTATATAAGGAGTGCACAAAAAAATCGATTTACACTCAAGTTCTTATTCATCTCGATAATAAATCCATTCATAATTGTAAAAAAACTATTTAAAAAAAATTAGGGATGTCAGATAATATCGGACTGTTAAATGTCGGCTGATAAATGCTCGGCTGAATGAATGAATGAATGAATGAATGAAAAAATCGGCTGATAAATGCTTTGAAATTTAATATCGGAAATTATCGGTATCGGTTCCAAAATTATCAGTATCGGTTTCAAAAAGTAAAATGTATGACTTTTTAAAAGGCCGCTGTGTACACGGCCGTAGGGAGAAGTACAAAACGCCAATAAACCTTAAAGGCACTGCCTTTGCGTGCTGGTCCAGTCACATAATATCTACGGCTTTTCACACACACAAGTGAATGCACAGCATACTTAGTCAACAGCCGTACAGGTCACACTGAGGGTGGCCGTATAAACAACTTTAACACTGTTACAAATATGCACCACACTGTGAACCCACACCAAACAAGAATGACAAACACATTTCGGGAGAACATCCGCACCATAACACAACATAAACACAACAGAACATATACCCAGAACCCCTTGCAGCACTAACTCTTCCGGGACACTACAATATACCCCCCCCCCACCTCAACCTCCTCCCTGAGAGAGCATGTCCCAAATTCCAAGCTGCTGTTTTGAGGCATGTTAGAAAAAATAATGCACTTTGTGACTTCAATAATAAATATGGCAGTGCCATGTTGGCATTTTTTTCCCATAACTTGAGTTGATTTATTTTGTAAAACCTTGTTACATTGTTTAATGCATCCAGCGGGGCATCACAACAAAATGAGGCATAATAATGTGTTCATTCCACCACTGTATATATCGGTATCGGTTGATATCGGAATCGGTAGTTAAGAGTTGGACAATATCGGATATCGGCAAAAAAGCCATTAAAAAAAATACATAAATTATTTATTTTTTTCTCTTTGTTTTTAAAAATAGGTTTTAGGCCAGAACGAGCGTTTCTAGCCTGTCACCTGTTTTGACAAGGTTTCAATATACTTATTATACAACATAATGCATTGCGAGAATCGTTTGAATCGAGAATCGATTATGAATCGAATCGTCACCCCAGGAATCGGAATTAGATTGGATCGTTAGGTGTGCGAAGATCCACACCTCTAGTTTGTGTCGGTGTATGGCCTGAATAACAACTGGGAGCTCCAGCATTCAGGAAAGAAAAGAGACCACTTGACAAAGTGCCCCCCCTCCCCCCCCCCCCTGCTGTGTGTCAGTGATTCGTCGCGGCTGTCACACCACCCCGGAATAATTGCGCCGTGGAAACGGTGCAGACTGAATGTGAGTCAGGGCCCGATCATCTGTTAGCCCTCTGTGAGTCAGGCCTCAGTTCTGCCTGTTAGCCACATGACCGCCGTGCTGCGAGGCCGTGGAACTGCTATTTCACGGCCAGCGGAACACAGACTGGTGCAGGGAACAAGTCTCTCTTGTGGAAGCACAAACACACTTCCTTGTACTTCTTATTTTCTACTTCCTGATTTGTGTGTAGACCGTGTATGGCAACACGGACACAATGATCGGACACGCTACAATATAGAGGAACTGGACCAGACGGCTTTAAGGACGCCAGCACGCCACCTGGCTGACAAAGTAGACTGATGGCCGCTTAATGAAACTCGCTACAAACTTTGTGGTGGAATGTCCGAATCTTAAACAGCAACAAAAGGGAATTTAGTACAAAAGTTTTATTTACCCATAATCAAATGGTACAAGGTTGGATTGAATTGCCATGCAAATAGACAACATCTCCGGAGACGTCGGATGAATCGAGAATCATGCGAATCATGCATAGACTTAGTCTACTTGGTTATTTATGTGTTTCTCTCGTGTGTCAAGGTCCAGTTGTTTTGGATCCTTGAATCTCTTAACTCAGGGGTGCCCACACTTTTTCTGCAGGCGAGCTACTTTTCAATTGATCAAGTCGTGGGGATCTACCTCATTCATATATATCATTTATATCTACTTATTTATGAAATATATGTTTTTGTTGACAAGTTAAAGGTGTTTAATGATAATACAAGCATGTTTAATACATAGTTAATATTGTTAACAAGTTAAAGGTGTTTAAAGATAATACAAGCATGTTTAACACATATAGTTAATATTGTTAATAAATTAAAGGTGTTTAATGATAATACAAGCATGTTTAACACATATAGTTAATATTGTTAACAAGTTAAAGGTGTTTAAAGATAATACTAGCATGTTTAACACATATAGTTAATATTGTTAACAAGTTAAAGGTGTTTAATGTTAATACAAGCATGTTTAACACATATAGTTAATATTGTTAACAAGTTAAAGGTGTTTAAAGATAATACTAGCATGTTTAACACATATAGTTAATATTGTTAACAAGTTAAAGGTGTTTAAAGATAATACAAGCATGTTTAACACATTTAGTTAATATTGTTAACAAGTTAAAGGTGTTTATTGATAATACAAGCATGTTTAACACATATAGTTAATATTGTTAACAAGTTAAAGGTGTTTAAAGATAATACAAGCATGTTTAACACATATAGTTAATATTGTTAACAAGTTAAAGGTGTTTAATGATAATACAAGCATGTTTAATACATATAGTTAATATTGTTAATAAATTAAAGGTGTTTAATGATAATACAAGCATGTTTAATACATATAGTTAATATTGTTAACAAGTTAAAGGTGTTTAAAGATAATACAAGCATGTTTAACACATATAGTTAATATTGTTAACAAGTTAATGTGTTTAAAGATAATACAAGCATGTTTAACACATATAGTTAATATTGTTAACAAGTTAAATGTGTTTAAGTGTTTAAAGATAATACAAACATGTTTAACACATATAGTTAATATTGTTAACAAGTTAAAGGTGTTTAAAGATAATGCAAGCATGTTTAACACATATAGATTCCTTTCTGTCATGAAGACAAGAATATAAGTTGGTGTATTACCTGATTGTGATGACTTGCATTGACAGGAATCAGACAGTTAGTGATGATAACGTCCACATTTTCAAATGGAGGAGAAAAAAAGTCGTCCTTTCTGTCCAATACCACATGAAAGTGCTTGCTTTTTGGCATCTTATTTGTCCAGCTTCCGTCCTCCTTTGTATACACTTTACAAGAAATACATTGGCGGCAAACCCCGTAGCTTGCTAGCTTGTGCACGCCAGCTTTCTGAGACTCTTATTTTGTTAGCGCAGGCAGGCTGAAGCAGCGCTTTTATTGTGCAACTGCGCAGTCGGTCTTTGGAGTTTTGACGACTGGTACGGCGCCAGAGTCTGTTGAAATAAAAAGTGTTTCTCGCCTTCCTGTCGGTCGTTTTTTCTTAATAATGAGCTGGCAGCAGCCAGCGTCATCTCAGAAGACCCTCGAGGTGCCGCGAATGTCAATCAAGTGACGGAAGTGACGTCGTAGTGAAGATTTATCATCGCTCCTTTTTAGGACTATTTTTTGAATGGCTGGCTGGCGATGGACTGACACACCCTCCGTGATCCACCGGTAGCTCGCGGTCGACGTAATGAGCACTCCTGCCTTAACCATAATAAACAATTCTGTACAATGGTCAGGCCGACTATACGTTCAAGTCTAACCCACATGTGCTCTTCCAATGGTACAGAATAGAAAAAAGAGAAACCAGCAGACATTCCACTACTTTTCGACCTCGCTCTCTTTCCGGACTTTGACAGACACAAAATATGGTACAAAGGTCAGAAATTCCACCACACATTTATGTGACGTTGAGAGGTGTATCTCATCAATCAGCGGTTCTTAACCTTTTTAACCCTTTTAGCCCACTCAAATAACACTCTTGATATCAATGCCATTCACTAATTGTATCTAACCTACTTGGAGCAACCTTGTCGAATGATATGAAGCCACGTGTGGATCACAAAGAGGGTTATTATCAAGGCTTAGGTCAGGCTGATTCCAAAAATAAGTACTAATCAAATGTACTGCAAAAAAAGGGACTCGTTAAAACCATGACAAATTGATTGCATCAGTGCTGGGGAAAAAATAACTACATTAACAATAAATGTCTTTTAACAGTGCAAATGAAAATACAGATTTATAATTTTAGTCAACATTTTTGCGCTTAAGAAAATGTTGTGACTTTAGCTCCAGCCTTGTTGGACATTGTCATTAAAGTTCAAGTTAAAGTAGCAATGATTGTCACACACACACACACACACACACACACACACACACACACACACACACACACACACACTAGGTGTGGCGGAATTATTCTCTGCATTTGACCCATCACCCTTGATCACTCCCCTGGGAGGTGAGGGGAGCAGTGAGCAGCAGTGATGGGAATCATTTTTGGTGATTTAACCCCCAATTCCAAGCCTTGATGCTGAGTGCCAAGCAGGGAGGTAATGGCTCCCATTTTTATAGTCTTTGGTATGACTCGGCCGGGATTTGAACTCACGACCTACCCATCTCAGGGTGGACTCTAACCCAGGGGTGGCCAAATTTTTTTCCACTGAGGGCCGCACACTGACAAATCAAAGCAAGCGGGGGCCATTTTGATATTTTTTTGTTTTAAAACCAATACAATATATGTATAACAAATATACATTCAGGCCTCCACTCAGGCTTGATCTCAGGGACCCCAAAGGGTTTTGGTCAAAAAAATATTACAAATGTGTCATTATACAGTATTATTATTTTTATTATTATTCAAGTTTTAAATCTCTAGATCAACATTAGGTCTATCTGTCAATAGAACTTTTTTAAAGATTTAAGTCGTATGCTCTTTTTGTCAAAGAAAACCCTGTTTTATGGAAAAAACACAAAATATGCATTATTTTCAGCCAATAACATTTTTAAGTGGAATATTTGAGATTATATAATAATTGGAGTCTTAAAAAGGTCAATAACTCATAACACTATTGATTTTAATTCATTAATTTTTTTTTGAGCGATGACACTTAAAAACAAATCACACTAAAATGATTGGGGA
>NC_084734.1:89126338-89128838 GCF_033978785.1 Entelurus aequoreus | reverse complement strand
GGACTGATACAAAGTGGAAAAGTGTTCTGTGGTCTGACGAGTCCACATTTCAAATTGTTTTTGGAAACTGTGGACGTCGTGTCCTCCGGACCAAAGAGGAAAAGAACCATCCGGATTGTTCTAGGCGCAAAGTGTAAAAGCCAGCATGTGTGATGGTATGGGGGTGTATTAGTGCCCAAGACATGGGTAACTTACACATCTGTGAAGGCACCATTAATGCTTGAAAGGTACATACAGCTTTTGGAGCAACATATGTTGCCATCCAAGCAACGTTACCATGGACGCCCCTGCTTATTTCAGCAAGACAATGCCAAGCCACGTGTTACTTTATAGTAAAAGAGTGCGGGTACTAGACTGGCCTGCCTGTAGTCCAGACATTGAAAATGTGTGGCACCTGCAATAGCAGAAGGGAGACCCCCGGACTGTTGAACAACTTAAGCTGTACATCAAGCAAGAATGGGAAATAATTCCACTTCAAAAATGTGTCTCCTCACTTCCCAAACCTTTACTGAGTGTTGTTAAAAGGAAAGGCCATGTAACACAGTGGTGAACATGCCCTTTCCCAACTACTTTGGCACGTGTTGCAGCCATGAAATTCTAAGTGAATTATTATTTGCAAACAAAAAATAAAGTTTGAACATGAAATATGTTGTCTTTGTAGCATATTCAACTGAATATGGCTTGAAAAGGATTTGCAAATCATTGTATTCCGTTTATATTTACATCTAACACCATTTCCCAACGCGTATGGAAACGGGGTTTGTAAATTGTGTTTTGTGGTATGTAGAGTGGCGCTTTCCATCGTTTTCAATAGACTGCATTGCAAAATGATCAACCCTCTTCCTCTCACGTGAGATCCAGCCAGGAATGGGGCCATATGAATCCCCTCCCTACAGTAGATCACAATGGAATGACACATAGAGAATATTACTTCCTGTTTGCACTGCACAGCAGATCTGATTCTTTTGCCCTCAAGTGGCACACGTCGGATTTCTTACTTTGTTGTTGCCAGTCTAAACACTCCAAAGTGCTTCAAATCTCATCTTTTGGCTTCACAGTCAGACCTTGTCGGATTGCAACCGGAGCTCTTCAAATTCAGTGGAAACGACAATGCGACCTGAATGCGACTGCTTCCTCAGCTTTGGCGAGCTACGTCATTCGTGTGCGGCGGGGAACAAACACCACCCGCCAGCGGGAGTAAATACTTCATCACAACATCCACTTTGGGTGAGCAAAGTCTTTGTTTTTGGCTGGTGGATTTTCAGCGACATCACAAGTCAATAGTGTGCAACTTATAGGCTATTATGTAATATATGTACGTATGTATATATATATATGTATACTTATGTGTACTTATAGGCTGTTATGTAATATATGTGTTTACGTATGTGTACTTATATACATATATTACATCATAGCCTAAAGGTACACATACATAAACTGTAAACACATATTACATAATAGCCCATATGTGTATATAAATGTATACGTATGTGTACTTATAGGCTATTATGTAATATATGTATATACACATATATATACAGTATATGTACACATATATACGTATATATGTATATATACGTATATATACTGTATATATATGTACACATATATACATATATTACATAATAGCCTAAAAGTACATATAGCCTATATGTGTATATATGTACATACACATATAGGCTATGATGTAATATATGTATGTAAGTACACATACACATACATAATAACATAACATAATATCCTGTAACTACACATACTTATAGGCTATTATGTAATATATGTATATACGTGTACATATATATGTATATATATCGTATATGTATATATATATATATATGTATATATACAGTATATATGTATGTATGCGTATGTGTACTTATAGGCTATTATGTAACATGTATATATGTGTACATATATATGTGTGTACTTCTAGTCTATTATGTAACATATATTACGATAAAGGGACAAGCGGTAGAAAATGGATGGCTGGATATTACGATAGCGTTTGTTGAAGGACCGGAAGTGATGCTGTGGCGTATTTGCTTACATGTTGCGCAAGTTGTTTACTAAGTGAGCTACAACAATAAAGCTCACATGGATCCACGCTGACGTCCATGACAGCCATAAAATGATTGGAACTCTTCCAAATATATGACGCTATAAACATCCATTCTTACATTATTATTACTTTCTTATTATTAGTTCTTTTCAAGTATGAAGAATACTCATTTTTAAGGTGTGGCGACGTATTTTATTTTGTAGTAGTATAGTAGCGACTTCCTTGTTCATTTACGGACTACAGTCAACTTCCTTTGTTTTCACTTTATCAAACTGTGCATGCAAGTGACGGTGAAGCCACACTGGGGCCACATAGGGGCCACATTGGGGCCACATAGGGGCTACATAGGAGCCACACTGGTGCCACACTGGGGCCACACTGGGGCCACATAGGGGCCACATTGGGGCCACACTGGAGCCACACTGGGGCCACATAGGG
>NC_084734.1:89063838-89113838 GCF_033978785.1 Entelurus aequoreus | reverse complement strand
CAGTTAACCTGTGGTTTGCCAAGAGACTTGGTTCGCAGCTGTTTGCACATGGAAGCCAGTAGGGGCTACAATGAAGCAAGGCGCCTCTTAAAAGAACATTTTGGAAATGAGATGAAGATTTCGGGAGCTTACTTGGAAAAAGCCTTGAATTGGACAGCGATTAAAGCTGAGGATGGGAAAATGCTGCATGCATATGCACTGTATTTGAGAGGATGCTGTAATGTAATGCAAGATTTACAGTATTTGGAGGAACTTGATATCCCATCGAACCTAAGGCTAATTACATCCAAACTACCCTACAAACTCAGAGAAAGGTGGCGAAGTACAGCTTATGAGACAACAGAGAACTGGCAGGAGAATGAGATTTCACAACTTTGTGGATTTTGTGGAAAAGCATGCCAAGATGCTTTTGGATCCGTTGTTTGGAGACATTCAGGACCAAATAAGAATGAAAAGGCCTCTTCCAAGAAGCACAAGTGAATTAAAACCAATCAGCCAAAGACACAGCAGCTTTGCTACTTCAGTAGCTGTGAATACAGAGCCAGCAGGATGCACTGTAAAACAATCATCTGTTCCACAACAACCTGCTCAAACCACACCCAGTGGTATCATCCCTTCATGTGGATATTGTCATGGCAAACATGCTCTGATTGACTGCTCACAATTCAAAACACAGTCACAAGACAAAAAGGTTGAACTTTTAAGAAGGCATGGATATTGTTTTGGTTGCCTACTAAAAGGTCATCTAAGCAAAAATTGTAAAAGAAGATTAATGTGTCAGGTTTGCAAAATGAAACATCCTACCTCACTTCATATTTCAAGTGATAAAGGCCCAAGGCAGGAAAATCTAGCAAAGTCCACTGCTGAGACAGAAGAAACCCCTATAAGCAGTGCTCTTGTTTCAGCCGGTGATGCAACCAGGGCCGGGAAAGACTGTGCACTTGCAATCGTGCCAGTCAGAGTTAAGGCGGGAAAAGGGAACAGCTATGTTCAGACCTATGCCTTCCTCGATCCAGGCAGCACGGCAACATTTTGCACGGAAAATCTAATGGACCGACTGAATGTGAAAGAACGCAAAACAGAAATGATTTTGCGAACAATGGGACAGGAAAAGCCTGCAAAGACCTATGAGGTCAGAGGACTGAAGGTTGGAGACTTGGAAGGGTTCACATATCTGGACCTGCTGAAAGTGTACACACAGAGCAAGATACCTGTCTCAAAGAAAAACATCCTCACAAAGGCTGACTTGAAGAGGTGGCCATATCTTGGTGGCATCGACTTCAAGGAAATTGAGGCAGATGTTGAACTTCTTATTGGGACTGATGTTCCTCGGGCAATGGAGCCGTGGAATATAATAAACAGTCAAATAAATGGACCATATGCAGTCCAAACCATACTGGGATGGATGGTAACTGGACCACTCAGTTGCAGTGCTACAGAACATGCTGGGCCCATTGCAGTGTCAACTAACAGAATCTCAGTAGATGAGCAGAAGGACCTCCTCATCAGACAATACAACCAGGATTTCTCTGAAAACATATATGAGGAAAAAATGAGATGTCAGTTGAGGATAAATGTTCTATGGAGATCGCCTCAAGTTCAGTCTTTCTTAAAGATGGTCACGATCCTCTGCCACTGCCTTTCCGGGATAAAGACAAAGTCACACCTCAGGATAAGTTCAGAGAGAAAGAAAGACATCGGCATTTCTCTTCTTCCAAAAAAAAAGCCATGATAAAAAAAAGGTCAAGAAGGACAAAGGTGACAAACGTGACAAAACGGAGGAACTCAGAGACCTGTACGGTTGGAGGGGAAGCTTACCTTTTAACCAAGAGCCAATGCCCTTAGAGGCTAATCCTTACACATTCCCATACGCCGGAAAAGGAGATGGCAAAGACGTGCACAGAACAGTCGAAAAGGAGAAAAGTAACAAAGTCAATGACTCCACCAAGGACAAGACCATGGACCATGGAACAAGGAAACACATAAGACCATGGAACAAGGAAATATGTAACAAGACCATGGAACAAGGAAACACATAACAAGACCATGGACCTAAGACCATGGAACAAGTAAAGACATTTCCAGATGCCAAAGGCTTTGTGAGAAGTGTTTTGGTTAAAACCAAGACCAACACGGTTCAACGACCAATAGATGAACTCTGCCTGCTAATGGAAGCAGCTTGATGGACTGAGGGGGGCTTCGGTTCTCCAGACTCGTTGACTCGATGACCGCTCCAGATATGACTATGGACTTTGATGAGACTTGACTAATAACTCAAGTAACTTAATTAATTTTGAATTTGAAGAACATAATTGTTTGGATTATATTGTTCTATTATGGCTCCTGTGAATATTATTATTTATGTAATTGTTTTGCTAAAGCACACAATTAGGGGCCGGGATGTTGGAGCCAATCTATATTATTTATTTATTAATTGTTTGATAATGAAATGAAATAATGTCAAGAATGATGTTAATGAATTATTGGATGTTTTAGATTTCATTGTGATTGACTGATTGTTTTCAGCTGCTTACGCTCCTACTGGTGAGCCACTTCCTCCTCCTAGAATTAAGAAGACAGGACAGCTGGGGGCCCTTTTGTCTGTCTATCATGTTGAAGGAGTGAGGAGTGGAACACTTTGTTTACCACTAAACAAGCCACGCTAAACTAGTTAGTTTGAAGCCACACTAAACTAGTTAGTTTGAAGCCACGCTAAATAAGTTATTTTGATTATGTTGAAAGTCAACCACGGAGAATATTTTTTGTTTGTGAAAATAAATTATGATCATTTTGAATCTAGAAATATCTCCGCGAGTGCTTATTAAGGAATTTAGTGAGTCAAACACCTCCTCCTCAAGACTACTCTGCATTACTTTATTTGTATTTTTTTCGAAACTTTTTGGAACACAAGAGTAGCCGTTACAATGTGTATATATATATTTATATGTGTGTGTGTATATACGTGTATATACACACACACACACGTTTATATACAGTACAGGCCAAAAGTTTGGACACCTTCTCATTCATTGCGTTTTCTTTATTTTCATGACTATTTACATTGTAGATTGTCACTGAAGGCATCAAAACTATGAATGAACACAAACGGAAAACATGTTTTATATTCTAGTTTCTTCAAAATAGCCATCCTTTGCTCTGATAACTTTTTCGCACACTCTTGGCATTCTCTCCATGAGCTTCAAGCACACCTGTGAAGTGAAAACCATTCCAGGTGACTACCTGTTGAAGCTCATTCAGAGAATGCCAAGAGTGTGCGAAAAAGTTGTCAGAGCAAAGGGCGGCTATTTTGAACAAACTAGAATATAAAACATGTTTTCAGTTATTGCACCTTTTTTTTTTTTTTGAAGTACATAACTCCACATGTGTTCATTCATAGTTTGATGTGACAATCTACAATGTAAATAGTCATGAAAATAAAGAAAACACATTGCATGAGAAGAGGTGTCCAAACTTTTGGCCTGTACTGTGTGTCTGTATATATATATATATATATATATATATATATATATATATATATATATATATATATATATATATATATATATATATATATATATATATATATATACAGACACACAGTAGACCAGTGACGTGCAGGCAGGGGAGGCGGGGCCTCACATGCCATCATGGAAAGAAAAAAAATGTAAAAAGAAAAAAAATTTTTTTAAATTGTTATATGTATCCAGTGATTATACTATAACGTTATTTTCCATTTAACTTCACCAGTTTTAGATTA
Organism: Entelurus aequoreus; assembly: GCF_033978785.1. NCBI lineage: Eukaryota > Metazoa > Chordata > Actinopteri > Syngnathiformes > Syngnathidae > Entelurus > Entelurus aequoreus. The sequence continues at coordinate 89,110,081 of NC_084734.1, read as the reverse complement.
TTTTTATTCAATATCGCTGAATTTTCACATTTGCCGTTCAAATAGTGAGAAGAGACGGTGTGGTGATCAGCAGCCAGTTGAGGCGTCACTCAGTTGTGCCTCAACATGGATTGCGCAATGACTCGGCTAACTGCTGAGCTGCTGTGCAGTGAGACCGTATTGCTATATGAATTATATTATACATGTCCATAGTTGAGTTAGCTGAGGTATATAATGTACAGTGTATTTTGTCAACAACTGTATGTGTGTAACGTATTTTTAGTGCTGAGCGATCATAAAACTGCTGCGAAGACGCACTGGCTGAGGCTCGCAGTAATCCCGCCTCCTGGTGGTAGAGAATGCACCCCCGCTGTAGAATGCACCCCCTGACGGGAGTGTTATATCAACTAAAGCCCACACTTAAACTTTCCACGTGCAAGATTGAATCTATTTAAAAAAGTTATTTAATAAGAAGCCAAAAAGTGCAAAAACAATAATGTTGGTGTTGGAGGAGTTGTCAGGGCCACAACATTAGGTACACCTGCAGACTGCAGCACAGATTTCATATTTCATTCATTCAAAACTCCTCCAACACCAACATTATTGTTTTTGCACTTTTTGGCTTCTTATTGTATAACATTTTTAAATAGATTCAATCTTGCACGTGGAAAGTTTAAGTGTGGGCTTTAGTTGATATAACACTCCCGTCAGGGGGTGCATTGTACGGCGGGGGTGCATTAATCCAGCACAACAGCGGCGCATGGACTTCATTTATAAGTAAAGGTAAGACCATAATAACGTTTTTTTTTGTGTGCTACAGTTTGTATGTGTAAAGTTAAAGTTAAGTTAAAGTACCAATGATTGTCACACACACACTAGGTGTAATGGAATTTGTCCTCTGCATTTGACCCATCCCCTTGTTCACCCCCTGGGAGGTGAGGGGAGCAGTGGGCAGCAGCGGCGCCGCGCCCGGGAATCATTTTTGGTGATTTAACCCCCAATTCCAAGCCTTGATGCTGAGTGCCAAGCAGGGAAGAATGCTGGTATGAGCTTTTAAACATAACCCGTTAACTGCTGCCAATCAAATGGTGAATAAGATACTCTTTAGGGTTCATGTGTTTGTAAATCTGACTGTGATGAAGTCAGTGCCTCACCTGCCATGAACCTCACCGCACGTCACTGTAGTAGACATTGTGTATACACACACATGAATATAGCATTTTAGGAAAGCTTCAGTCCAAAAGGAAACATAACAATGTGACAAATATAATCTCACAACAGTAACTGATTATTAGTATTTTTTTTATAAAACCATTTCTTATTATTATTATGGACATGTTTTTAAATAAAGATATTTAAAAGGTACCGCTACTGGGTTTTGGAGGGTTCAGGATCAGGCAGAGAGACTTCAAAAGCCGTCTGTGGTTTGTCTCGGTCTGACAAGCTGCTTTCATCTTCCTCCCTCTCAGTGTGGATGTTTGCCACACCCAGGCGGTACAAGGCGTCGCGGATGACAACCTCTCCAGGCTGGCACAGCTTCACCACTTGGCTGATCTGCACACTCACGATGTCCCTGCTGGAGAGGAAATCCAGCAGGCGGTTGTAGAGGTAGTAATGTGCCGGGTTGTCGAAAAACACGGGTTGCGTTCTTGAAGGGCTCGCTGATAAACACCCCTGAGGTTTTTCGGACAAACTTTTATCGCTCGGCGTCTCCTCCTCATCCTCCTCCTTGTGGATGGAGGTCACGGCGCTGATGAGGTGGTCCAGGTCCTTGCACGAGGACATGGAGCGGTGCTCCGGGAGGGCGCTCTCCTTGCTGGGAGAGGGTGGAGGAGGATGCAGCAGCCAGCAAGAGGAGGATTTAGTGAGCGGGTGATGCTGCTGGATGCCCCCCGACACAGAAAGGTCCGCAGCGTACCACTTCTCTTGCAGCTCGGCACATGACACCGACTGAGGGACACATGACAACACACTGAAAGTATACCACCAACAACACAATGGCAACGCGTGGGAGTAGTCAACGTACAGCTTGTTTAGCAGTTAGGGCGGCACATCAACCACATTTTAATCAGGACTTTAGCTCACATAAAAGGTGATCATAGGCCATATTCACTTTTAAAAAGCAGACTGTGCTGCATATCAAATCAAGCACCTTTTTTTTCAACAGCTAGTGGCAGCAAAGGCCAGTGTGTGTGTGTGTGTGTGTGTGTGTGTGTGTGTGTGTGTGTGTGTGTGAGTGTGTGTGTGTGTGTGTGTGTGTTCTGGCAATGCTTACTTAATGGGTACATCGCAATGTTTACACCTTTAGGGGACCTCTGAAGGTATGGGGACAAAAAAACAGGTCCCCTAAAGCAGTGGTCCCCAACCTTTTTGTACTTGCGGACCGGTCAATGCTTGAAAATTTGTCCCACGGACCGGGGGGGGGGGTCGTAAAAAAAAAAAAAAAATTTTTGAAATACAATCATGTGTGCTTACGGACTGTATCCCTGCAGGCTGTATTGATTTATATTGATATATAATATATATATATTGTGTTTTTTATGTTGATTTAATTAAAAAAAAAATAATAATTATTATTATTATTTTTTTATTTCTTGTGCGGACGCGGCCCGGTACCAATCGGTCCACGGACCGGTACCGGGCTGCGGCCCGGTACTGGTTGGGGACCACTGCCCTAAAGGGAAACCTTTTTAAATGATAGTCAGATCCATTCTGAAGATGCTTAAAGGCCTCCTGAAATGATTTTTTTTTATTTAAACAGGGATAGCAGATCCATTCTATGTGTCATACTTGATCATTTCGCGATATTGCCATATTTTTGCTGAAAGGATTTAGTAGAGAACAACGTCGATAAAGTTCACAACTTTTGGTCTCTGATAAAAAAAAGCCTTGCCCCTACCGGAAGTTTGTTCACTCCCTCATATTTTCCTATTGTTTTCAACGCAGCTAGAGAGATTCGGACCGAGAAAGCGACGATTACCCCATTCATTTGAGCGAGGATGAAAGATTTGTGGATGAGGAATGTTAGAGTGACGGACTAGAATGCAGTGAAATACATTTTTTTTTCCCGCTCTGACCGTAACTTAGGTACAAGCTGGCTCATTGGATTCCACACTCTCTCCTTTTTCTATTGTGGATCACGGATTTGTATTTTAAACCACCTGGGATACTATATCCTCTTGAAAATGAGAGTCGAGAACGCGAAATGAACATTCACAGTGACTTTTATCTCCACAACAATACATCGACGAAGCTCTTTAGCATGAGCTAACGTGATAGCATCTGGCTCAAATGCAGATAGAAACAAAATAAATAAATTCCTGACTGGAAGGATAGACAGAAGATCAACAATACTATTAAACCATGGACATGTAACTACACGGTTAATAGATCTCAGCTTGGCAAAGCTTAACAATGCTGTTGCTAACGACGCTAAGGCTGACTTAGCAACTTAGAAACCGGACCTCACAGAGCTATGATAAAAACATTAGCGCTCCACCTACGCCAGCCAGCCCTCATCTGCTCATCAACACCCGTGCTCACCTGCGTTCCAGCGATCGACGGCGCGACGAAGGACTTCACCCGATCATCCGTGCGGTCGGTGGCCGGTGGGCGGCTAGCATCGGCTAGTGCGTCTGCTATCCAAGTGAGTAGTCCTTGTTGTGTTGCTACAGCCAGCCGCTAATACACCGATCCCACCTACAACGTTCTTCTTTGCAGTCTCCATTGTTCATAAAACAAATTGCAAAAGATTCACCAACACAGATGTCCAGAATACTGTGGAATTATGAAATGAAAACAGAGCTATTTTGTATTGTATTCAATGGGGAAGGCATACCTCTGTTCCCCGGGCTACGTCACGCGCATACGTCATCCTCCGAAGGCTTTTTCAAGCGGAAGTGTGGCGGGAAATTTAAAATGTCACTTTATAAGTTAACCCGGCCGTATTGGCATGTGTTGCAATGTTAAGATGTCATCATTGATATATAAACTATCAGACTGCGTGGTCGCTAGTAGTGGCTTTCAGTAGGCCTTTAAGTGAAAAGTGAAACATTTGTTATCCTGGCATTAATAGTACCGTATTTTTCGGAGTATAAATCGCTCCGGGGTATAAGTCGCACCGGCCGAAAATGCATAATAAAGAAGGAAAAAAACATATATAAGTCGCACTGGAGTATAAGTCGCATTTTTTGGGGAAATGTATTTGATAAAAGCCAACACCAAGAATAGACATTTGAAAGGCAATTTCAAATAAATAAAGAATAGTGAACAACAGGCTGAATAAGTGTACGTTATATGAGTCTAGTCTCTTACGTGAAAGAGATAAATAATATTATTTGATATTTTACGGTAATGTGTTAATAATTTCACAAGTCGCACCTGAGTATAAGTCGCACCCCCGGCCAAACTATGAAATAAAACTGCGACTTATAGTGCAAAAAATACGGTACTGTGATTCTGTATGGTATCCATCCTTAGTTAAAACTAATATATTTTTCCAAAAACAAAATCTGGTTTAGTGTTCCTTAGGATGACATTTTCACACAGCATGATTATAAAACATTATTACCTTAAAGTATGATTGACATTCAGAAAGTTCCATCCTCCTATATATGCTAGTTGGAGTTGCAGACAACTTCATTACTGCTAAATAGCAGTTTTCAGTCATGTCACAGAAGATGCAGGATTTGCTTGAACATTTAAATGGTGAAACTTCCTATAAGAGGACAGCTGTAGTGCTGTATTCTGACCATCATGTCATATTCACTTTACACTTTTTTTTTTTTTTTTTAATGGTCCTCAGTAGTCACGTACAAATTTGTGTGAATTATGCAAAATTATTAAAATTTGTTCCCCATGAACCATATTAACTCTTTTTCCCCAGGGTCCCCAGTAAGAATGATCAGCACATGACTTCATCAATCCAGAGATTTAAAGACGTGTATGAGCTAACTGGGCAGTGGACATTTTACACCATTTATTTTATGCCTCCACAACCTGTAGAAAGGCTGGTCCCCACAAGTCATGATCAAAAACTTGCTCCCCATTCCAAATGATAACCAGTATGTGCGTGTGTGTGTGTGTGTGTGTGTGTGTGTGTGTGTGTGTGTGTGTGTGTGTGTGTGTGTGTGTGTGTGTGTGTGTGTGTGTGTGTGTGTGTGTGTGTGCACAGATATGGAAAAAAATATATATATATATACCGTATTTTCCGGATTATAATGCGCACTTAAAGGCCTACTGAAAGCCACTACTAGCGACCACGCAGTCTGATAGTTTATATATCAATGATGAAATCTTAACATTGCAACACATGCCAATACGGCCGGGTTAACTTATAAAGTGACATTTTACATTTCCCGCTAAACTTCCGGTTGGAAACTCCTTTGGAAGATGACGTATGCGCGTGACGTAGCCAGTGAAACAGAAGTATGGCTCCCCCATTGAGGCCAATACAAACTAGCTCTGTTTTCATCTCATAATTCCACAGTATTCTGGACATCTGTGTTGGTGAATCTGTTGCAATTTGTTCATTGCATTATGGAGAAAGAAGCTGAGCAAGCAAAGAAGAAAGTTGTCGGTGCGAAGCGGAGTATTTTGCGAGGGAAGTCAGCAACACAACACAGCCGGCGTTTCATTTACATTCCCGAAAGATGCAGTCAAGATGGAAGAACTCGGACAACAGACACTCTTACCAGAAGGACTTTGACTTCGATACACAGACGCCTGTAGAGAACTGGGACAACACCGACTCTTACCAGGATTACTTTGATTTGGATACACAGACGCGATACCGTGAGTACGCAGCTGCGCTTCCAAACATTTGATCGCTTGCCCGTACGTGCGTGTCACGTACGTAACTTTGGTTAAATATATAAGCTTTATGAACCTTGGGTTAGGTGAACGGTCCTTTGGGCTGAGTGATTGTGTTGTGCAGGTGTTTGAATTGTATTGGCGGGTTATATGGACGGGAGCTAGTAGCTAGGAGCTAGCATAACAAACACCTAGGTGTTTTTATGCGGGATTAATTTGTGGCATATTAAATATAAGCCTGGTTGTGTTGTGGCTAATAGAGTATATATATGTCTTGTGTTTATTTACTGTTGTAGTCATTCCCAGCTGAATATCAGGTCCCACCCGCCTCTCACAGCATCTTCCCTATCTGAATCGCTTCCACTCCCCACTAGTCCTTCACTTGCACTTTCCTCATCCATAAATCTTTCATCCTCGCTCAAATTAATGGGGAAATTGTCGCTTTCTCGGTCCGAATCGCTCTCACTTCTGGCCGCCATCACTGTAAACAATAGGGAACTTTGCGGAAATGTTCAACCGACTACGTCACGCTACTTCCGGTACAGGCAAGCCTTTTTTTTGTCAGATACCAAAAGTTGCGATCTTTATCGTCGTTGTTCTCTACTAAATCCTTCCAGCAAAAATATGGCAATATCGCGAAATGATCAAGTATGACACATAGAATAGATCTGCTATCCCCGTTTGAATTAAAAAAATTCATTTCAGTAGGCCTTTAAAATCATTTTCTTCCCCTCAAAACTCGACAGTGCGCCTTATAACCCGGTGCACCCAATGTACTGAATAATTTTGGTTGTGCTTACCGACCTCGAAGCTATTTTATTTGGTACATGGTGTAATGATAAGTGTGACCAGTAGATGGCAGTCACACATAAGAGATACGTGTAGACTGCAATATGACTCAAGTAAACAACACCAACATTTTATAGGATCCATTGAAAATATAGAACATTACATACGGCGTTAAAAAAATCTATCAAAATGTTTTAGTAGGACTTTGGTAAGCTATGAAGTACAGTAGCACCGCTTGATGGATTGTACTGCGCTTCAACATAGGAGTATTATTATGGTGTGTGTATAATGGAAGACATTATCTGGCGTTTTGTTTCGCAATATTATGCAAAAGCAACTTTTCTTATCTTCTGGTACCTGCTGCTCTGTATTTGGGATCTGCATAAGTCCTGAAAAATTGTGCGCGTCCGCCTTTGTAGTCCGTATTTGATAAGCTTCTTGTTTTTCTCTATCTTCTTGTTATGGGACATTCATCCCATTGTCTTCCAATATAAAGTAGTGAAAAGTTCCTACTTATATCTGCCATGAAAGTGCTAAAACATACCGGTGTAGTGAGTTTACATTATTCACCAAAGGAACTTTAGTTATTACAGTTCCGGTCGGGCGGTTTTTCACGGGACACATTTCCGGCGTTGTTGTTGTTTCCGGATGAGAAGATGTTACGTTATTGATTGAAGTAAAGTCTGAATGTCATTAAAACAGTTAGCTCCATCTTTTGACACATCTTCCACTCCCGTCCTTGCACGCTACAACAAAGATGACGGGGAGAAGACGCTGTCCAAGGTGAGCCACGTTAATAAGACCGCCCACAAAACGGCGCATCCTGAAGCGACTGTCAGAAAGCGGCTTGAAGATGTGTAAAACATCATCTATGCAACATTTTGACCAAAGAACCACCATTACATGTTGTGTAGACCACAAGGAAGAAATAATAACAATAATAATATGACTCCTTTAATACGCCTTATAATCTGGTGCGCCTCATGTATGAAAAAAGATTGAAAATAGACCATTCATCAGCAGTGCGCCTTATAATCCGGTGCGCCCTATGGTCCGGAAAACACGGTAAGTCAGGAAAGTATTCACAGCGCTTCACCTGTTCCACATTTTGAGGAATGGGTGAAACTGCTGGAAGATAGGTGTGGCATCATGTTGAGAAAGACTTGAGGCTGTAATTGCTGCCAAAGGTGTATCAACAATGTATTCAACATAGGGTCTGAATACTTGTGATTTATTTTCAATATATTTGCAAATTCAAAAGAAAAATAAATGTTTCACATTGTCAGAAATTTTGAGGACAAAAAGGAATTTATTCCATTTTGGAATAAGGCTGTAACATAACCAAATGTGGAAAAAGTGAGGCGCTGAGAATACCTCCACTGCATACTAGATCATGTCTACTCATTACAATTTATAGAATTAGTGACTTCCACAAGTGCTGGCAGTGATCACCAGTGGCCAAGAACACACCCAATGTTAGCAGGAATGTGAGGCGTCTACTTGAACAAACCACAGAGATCTACAATACAATGTCCCAGTGAAAGACACCCACCTCTGGTTTGTCAAAGGGGTCAGAGAAGCAGCCTTGGTTCCTTCCCCACATCTGGGCGGCCTTTTCTGGGTACTGCATGTCCGTACAGAGCGCCACCTGCTGAGCGCAGTCGCTAACGTAGACTGGAGGCCAGTAACGAGAGGACACTAGCAGGTCCACGTGGTCCCGGGCCGTCTCTCCTCTCACCAAATACTTGGAGGCGCACACCACCTGCGCACGTAATTCTTTAGTTGGTAAAACAGGCTTCGTGTTTGCTTGTTTTCACCTTATGGTGGCAGACTTTGGACAGTTTGCCGGCTGTGAGGTGTCCAGGGGGCTGAGGGGCTGTGGGGAGGCCGCTGTGAGCGAGCGTGCACATGGAGATCAGTGAAGTGAGCAGCTCAGTCTTTAAGGGAGGCAAACAAAAGAGCATTTCATTATCATCATTGATGTAAACATACAGTTGTGCTCATAAGTTGACATACCCTGGGAGAATTTATGATTTCTTGGCCATTCTTCAGAGAATATGAACGATAACACAAAAACCTTTCTTCCACTCATGCTTAATGGTTGTGTGAAGCTATTTATTGGCAAACAACTGTGTTTACTCTTTTTAAATCAAAATGACAAAAGAAAGTACCCAAATGACCCTGGTCAAAAGGTTACATACCCCAGTGACTTTGATCTGATAACATGCACAAAAGTTTACACAAAGAGGTTTGAATGGCTAATCAAGGTTCCAATCCTCACCTGTGACATGTTTGTAATTAATGTGTGTGTATAAAAGGTCAGTGAGTTTCTGGGCTTCTGACAGACCATTGCATCTTTCATCCAGTGCTGCACACATGTTTCTGGATTCTGAATCATGGGGAAGGCAAAATAATTGTCAAAGGATCTGCGAGAAAAGGTCATTGAACTGCATAAAACAGGAAAGGGGTATATAAAGATATCCAAGGAATTGAGAATGCCAATCAGCAGTGTTCAAACGCTGATTAAGAAGTGGGAAATGAGGGATTCGGGTAGACCAGCAAAGATTGCAGCCACAACAGCCAGGAAAATTGTTGGAGATGCAAAGAAAAATCCACAAATAACTTCAGCTGAAATACAGGACTCTCTGAAAAATTGTGGTGTGGCTGTTTCAAGATGCACAATAAGGAGGCACTTGAAGAAAAATGGGCTGCATGGTCGAGTCGCCAGAAGAAAGCCGTTTCTGCGCAAATGTCACAAAGTATCCTACTTACATTACGCCAAACAGCACAGGGACAAGCCTAAAAACTTCTGGAACAAAGTAATTTGGAGTGATGGGACCAAAATTGCACTTTTTGGCCACACGACCATGCAGCCCATTTTTCTTCAAGTGCCTCCTTGATCAAACTTATGAGCACGACTATCTTCTTAAAGGACAATAGTATAGGAAGTCAAGTAGGATATACTTGAGAGTAGACCGCTTGTACTACAGTATTGCTTTACTAGCCACTGAAAATTAATCAACAGGAAGCCTTTCTGTGAGAAATATACTCATCGTTGTGCAATTGTGGATGAAAATATTTGATAAGCATCACATTTCCAGGATGCACAAACACACCTTAGTGGAGTCCGCAGTGATACTCGCCCCGCAACGCTCCAGGATTGCTCTCAGCTCGTCCTCGCTGAGTTCTTCCATCTTGTCAAGTTTTAGTTCACCATCATGAATGAGGCGCACTAAAACTGACAAACTTCCTAAGACAGGAGTGGACCATCCGTTATGGTTAAAGTTTATTTCGAACATGCATACAGTTTCAATATGATTTCATATTTTCCAGTTTCTCGTTACAACATGTCCAAACAGGAGTAGGAAAAATGAGAGCTTATTTCTCCTTTTTCTATTTCATAGCAAATGCAAACATATTTGTTCACCTCCTGTTCTCAATTTGTACACAATTCAAATCAATAAATAACATAGTACTCAATAAATAGTTAAGTACCGTATTTTTTGGACTATAAGGGGCAGTTTTTTTCATAGTTTGGCCGGCCGGGGGTGCGACTTATACTCATATATGTTATAGTTATTTGAATGACTCTTACCATAATATGTTACGTTAACATACCAGTTGGTTATTTATGCCTCATATAACGTACACTTATTCAGCCTGTTGTTCACTATTCTTTAGACATTTTAAATTGCCTTTCAAATGTCTATTCTTGCTGTTGGCTTTTATCAGAATCTGAATCAGAATAGTTTTATTGCCATTGTTTGAGAACGGGTTCACAAACTAGGAATTTTTCTTGGTGCAATCGTGCAACATAAAACACATATAACACAGATTTGGTAATAAAAAGAGCTGTAACTGAGCTATCAGATCTTGTTATAGACTTAGAAGGAATTCAAGGAGTTACTAAATTTCCCCAAAAAATGCGACTTATACTCCAGTGCGACTTACAGTATATATGTTTTTTTCCTTCTTTATTATGCATTTTCGGCAGGTGCGACTTATACTCCGAAAAATACGGTAACTAGACCACATGAAAGTTTGTTAAATGTAGATTAAAATCATCACAGGTTATACTCTTTAAGATGTGTCGTGTGTAAGTGTTGTTTTTGAATGAAAACATTTTATACATGTTTTTTAGCTGCAAGTCAAACAGACTAAAGAGGCTATTTGCCGCTGCATAACCGTGTTACAAGCATTATATCCTGCTTCTGAGCTTGTTATGTACGCCCCACAAAAAAATACGCACATGCAGGATAAGGATTATAAGCGACGTTTGGAAAAAGCCTATGACTTTCCTCACGAGTTCCACAGGAACTTATTCAGGCTGAATTCATGTTTTTATTCAATTCAATTTGTAGTTGTGAAAAATGTAAATTAGTTTTTTAAAATCTGTTATTTTGAAGCAACTGACATGTAAGTTGGTGTTCCACTTGTATTCCCCCCTTTTTAGCCAGCTTTAAAATGTACCTGAAGGCTGCGGTGTTTGCGTCAGGTCCTTGTCCTTCTCTGTGTTGATGACAGAGGAGCTCCTCATCAGTGGGGGGATGAAGGGGGCGATAATGGAAGCGTCCATCCGCGTGATGGGAAATTCAGCGGGGAAAGCTGCCTGCTCGATGGCCTCGCTCTCCATGGTCAGCCAGAAGTCATCCACGTGCACCTCGTCTAACACTGAAAACTGGGGCCAGGTGAACTACAGAAACACACTGAGGTCAATAATACAGAAATATTCAACTACCGTATTTTTCGGACTATAAGTCGCAGTTTTTTTCATAGTTTGGCCGGGGGTGCGACTTATACTCAGGAGCGACTTAAGTGTGAAATTATTAACATATTACCGTAAAATATCAAATAAAATTATTGATGTCATTCACGTAAGAGACTAGACGTATAAGATTTCATGGGATTTAGCGATTAGGAGTGACAGATTGTTTGGTAAACGTATAGCATGTTCTATATGTTATAGTTATTTGAATGACTCTTACCATAATATGTTACGTTAACATACCAGGCACGTTCTCAGTTGGTTATTTATGCCTCATATAAGGTACACTTATTCAGCCTGTTGTTCACTATTCTTTAAACATTTTAAAGGCCTACTAAAAGCCACTACTAGCGACCACGCAGTCTGATAGTTTATATATCAATGATGAAATCTTAACATTGCAACACATGCCAATACGGCCGGGTTAACTTATAAAGTGACATTTTAAATTTCCCGCTAAACTTCCGGTTGAAAACATATATGCATGATGACGTATGCGCGTGACGTCAAACGTTGAAACGGAAGTATTCGGACACCATTGAATCCAATACAAAAAGCTCTGTTTTCATCTCAAAATTCCACAGTATTCTGGACATCTGTGTTGGTGAATCTTTTGCAATTTGTTTAATGAACAATGGAGACTGCAAAGAAGAAAGTTGTAGGTGGGATCGGTGTATTAGCGGCTGGCTGCAGCAACACAAACAGGAGGACTTTGAGGTGGATAGCAGACGCGCTATCCGACGCTAGCCGCCGACCGCATCGGTAAACGGGTGAAGTCCTTCGTCGCACCGTCGATCCCTGGAACGCAGGTGAGCACGGGTGTTGATGAGCAGATGAGGGCTGGCTGGCGTAGGTGGATAGCTAATGTTTTTAGCATAGCTCTGTGAGGTCCCGTTGCTAAGTTAGCTTCAATGGCGTCGTTAGCAACAGCATTGTTAACCTTCGCCAGGCTGGAAAGCATTAACTGTGTATTTACATGTCCATGGTTTAATAGTATTGTTGATTTTCTGTCTATTCTTCCAGTCAGGGGCTTATTTATTTTGTTTCTATATGCAGTTAAGCCCGATACTATCACGTTAGCTCCGTAGCTAAAGTGTTTCGCCGATGTATTGTCGTGGAGATAAAAGTCACTGTGAATGTCCATTTCGCGTGCTCGACTCTCATTTTCAAGAGGATATAGTATCCCAGGTGGTTTAAAATACAAATCCGTGATCCACTATAGAAAAAGGAGCGAGTGTGGAATCCAATGAGCCAGCTTGTACCTAAGTTACGGTCAGAGCGAAAAATGATACGTCCTGCACTGCACTCTAGTCCTTCACTCACGTCCCTCATCCACGAATCTTTCATCCTCGCTCAAATTAATGGGGTAATCGCCGCTTTCTCGGTCCGAATCGCTCTCGCTGCATTGTAAACAATGGGGAAATGTGAGGAGCCCTTCAACCTGTGACGTCACGCTACTTCCGGTACAGGCAAGGCTTTTTTTTATCAGCGACCAAAAGTTGCAAACTTTATCGTCGATGTTCTCTACTAAATCCTTTCAGCGAAACTATGGCAATATCGCGAAATGATCAAGTATGACACATAGAATGGATCTGCTATCCCCGTTTAAATAAAAAAAAATCATTTCAGTAGGCCTTTAAATTGCCTTTCAAATGTCTATTCTTGGTGTTGGCTTTTATCAAATACATTTCCCCAAAAAATGCGACTTATACTCCAGTGCGACTTATATATGTTTTTTTCCTTCTTTATTATGCATTTTCGGCCGGTGCGACTTATACTTATACTCCGAAAAATACGGTACTCCTGCAGTTGTTCTTTATGATGTCACCTCCACATTCTTCAGCTCCAGGACATTGTCTGTGCGGCGCTTGGCAATCTCCAACTTGGGAGCGACGCCACAAATGCCGCAGATCATGTCGTTGTAATCTCGCACTGTCAGGCTCTCGAAGGCCCAGTAGCCCACCAGAAGAAGCTCTTGGATTTGGGACGCCACCTCAGGACTCAATGTGTGGACTGATGCAAACACAAGGACACACATCATGGTTTAAAAAAGTGCTGACAAATAAAATGATTCTGCAATGGCTGTTTTGTTACCAGGGTGATTGGGGACATGGTCCAATACAGTCATGGCAACCTGAGAGGGTGGGAGTCCTGTTCTGATTTTGTCTCTGATCTTCAGCAGCAGATCAATGCTAACCAGCAGTTTGTTTCCAATGTTGAACAAACCTGCCAAAGAAAACGAATAAAAGTCATACAGCTTTCAACATCTTCCACAGCTCTTAATAAAATGAGTGCAAAATGAGGGCATAGTTAGTCAGGACACTGTTCACAGTCCCTGAATGATTATCAGAATACAATCAGCACCTTATGAGCTTTCTGTGAACTAAAATCAAGTGTCAACCAGCAGCAATAGGTGTGACCAATGCGGACTTCAAGGCCAAGCATACCGTGGAATAACAGATGAAGTGACTGTCTGAGACAACAAAAAAGACACGTGTTTGAAGCAGATGCATGTGTGTTAACTCTCGCTCGTCAAAGGCTTGGGCGAATCAAATCAAATCAACTTTATTTATAAAGCACATTTAAAATTTACCACAGGGGTAGCCAAAGTGCTGTACAATAGGCAGGTTAAAAATAATACGAGAACCGAGCAAACACAACACAACACAAACAGAACACGATAAAAAATAAATAAATAAAATATAAAAACATAAAAACAGGTTGACAGCAGGTGTATTGTGGGGCGCCATTGCAGGATGGGTATCACTCAGTGTTAAAAGCCATGGAATAAAAGTATGTTTTTAAGAGAGATTTAAAAACAGGAAGAGAGGAGGCTTGTCTAACACTCAGAGGTAGGTCGTTCCAGAGCTTGGGAGCAGCAGCGGCGAAAGCTCTGTCACCTCTAAGCTTCAGCCTTGTGTCCGGGACCGTCAGTAGCAGCTGATCAGCTGATCTTAGGGATCGGGTGGGGCAGTAAGGCTGAAGGAGGTCGGAGAGATATGTTGGCGCGAGGTTGTTTAGACATTTAAAAACAAATAAAAGGAGTTTAAAATTGATTCTGTAACGCACAGGGAGCCAGTGAAGGGACGCTAATATAGGGGTGATGTGCTCACGTCTGCGGGTCTGTGTTAGCAGACGAGCAGCAGAGTTCTGCACGAGCTGCAGGCGGGCGAGGGAGGCCTGGCTAATGCCTACATACAAGGCATTGCAGTAGTCTAAACGAGTCGAGATAAAGGCGTGGATATGAATATGGAAAACTAACTGCTAAGTTGACAACACTGATTCCTCCTGCTATATGTTGTTATTCTCTGGCAGACCAGGAGCATCATTTCTGAAGGGTGTGTGCACACAAAAACGCGGCGTAGTTCTTTTTCCCAGCAAAGTTCAGATGTATCAAGACTACAATGAACGTAGAAATGCGCGGTGCCTCACGCAAACCTCATGGCTGGCGTGCGCATCTTTCTACATGCTGTTGATACTCTGGCGACACTTGAAAGGTTGAAAATAAATTACTCCTCAGACTGAGTAATGTGCACATCAGAGACACAAAGCATTTGCAAATTAATAAAACAATGACTGCTTGAGCAGCGTTAGAAGACTGAGAATGGTGCAATACGAAGAGAACATGTTTTTGTCAGTTACACAGTAGAACAGTTGTTATACAACTGGTCTGGTAACTGATGTGTGTAAATGTGATTTGGTGTGGGTGGCACAGTTGTTCGAGATACTGTCTCGTGTCGCAACGGATTTGGGTTCAGACTAATTTTTTTAATGATGCAACGGACATCTTGAAAACCAACACTACACATAACTGCCATGTTGTTACAATATAAATACTAGGGATGGACCAAAATGAGAATTCTTGGATGAAATCGAAACCAAAAATGAGGAAACAAAAACCGAACAACCTACTAAAATTGTTAATCCAATTATTATCACCACTGCATTTATGGCTATGTGTGTACTAAAACCTCAGTAAAATAAAAGCATCGCAAATGCACAAATTAATATTTACCGTAATTTCCGGACTATAAGCCGCTACTTTTTCCCCTCGTTCTGGTCCCTGCGGCTTATACAAGGGTGCGGCTTATTTACGGCCTGTTCTTCTCCGACACAGACGAAGAGGATTTGGGTGGTTTTAGTACGCAGGAGGAAGACGATGACACAATGATTAAAGACTGACTTTTCATATACCGGTAGGCTGGTTATTTTGATAACGTACAGGCGAGCACTTTGTATTACTTTGCACCGTTGTATTATTTGTACTCTGCACGAATGCTGTTCGCCATGTCAATGATGTGAAAGTTTGATTGAACGATTGAAAGATTTATTGTTAATAAATGAGACGCTTTGCGTTCCCAAACAGTCATCTCTGTCCCGACAATCCCCTCCGTGGTAGCAGGAACCCCTATATACTACGCTAATTACACATCAAAACCCTGCGGCTTATAGTCGGGTGCGGCTTATATATGGAGCAATCTGTATTTTCCCCTAAATTTAGCTGGTGCGGCTTATAGTCAGGTGTGGCTTATAGTCCGGAAATTACGGTATCCTTCAAAGAATAAAAACAATCACAAAATTATGAAAATATAGTTTTACCTCTGGTATTCCAACAATATAAAATGAAAATAACAATGTACAGACCAAATACTAAATGACGCCAGAGACGGAGTCAACACGCTCTAGGGTAATTTCTTTTTCTGTACGGTGTTGTTCACATAATTAAAATGGCGTTCGAAATGTTTGGATTTTAGGTGATAAAACCTGACGTGGAAAACGACATTGCAGTGATTGCTTTTAGACTTTAAGTCAAGCTCAGTTTCCTCTAAGAACCAAAAAAGAAGGCCAAAAATGTCCATCTGTGTGTACATTGTATTGACTATTGGCTAGAATTAGGGCTGGGCGGGTTTGTCTCTGTGCGATATAGAAAATGACTATATGGTGATATTGGAGTATACGTTCTCACGCAGTTGCTTTTAGCTGCGGGCATTACACTGAAGGCGTTTCTCACTCTTTCTTGTCTCTGCTTCTCACAGAGAGGTCAAACAAGCGCACCTTCTTACATACGTCACATACTGTCACGCGTGCAACGTCATACGCCCTCGCTGAGCATACATGTAGCGGCATGGTAACATTAGCTGTTGTGCTAGCGGAGCGGGGCGAGTGGTAATACGAGAGAGAGAGAGAGAGAGAAGGTGCGAATCTGGAAACAAATGAAGGAAGAATAATTAATGCCCAAGAAAAACAGCAGGGGGTCCATCGTCTGGCGGTGGTATGGCTTCAAGCGGGAATATGTTGAACAATTATGCGGCAAAAGCGTTGCTACCAAAAGTAGCAGCAGTATTAATGTAGCATCATTTGAAAAGTCACCCGCTCGAGAATGAAGAGTGCTTCAAACTCCGCATGTCAACATCTCCGTTCGGTGCCACACCCACAAAATGCCGAAGCAACCATTTCCACATCAAAACCGTATGAAAAAAATAATCAACAACAGAAGGAGATAACGTCTGCAGGAACCTACCACATAGCGAAGGACATACACTATTTGATTTCCTATTATGCAGCTCTTTTTTATTTTGACAGTTATTGAAATATCTTGTGTGACATCATGCACAAAAGTGCACTTTATCTGTTTTTAACTATTGTAGTGGCGTTCTGTACAAAAAGTGCACTTTAATTTAGTGTTTTGATATGTCATCTTAGTGACATCATGCACAAAAGTGCACTTATAGCTTGTTTTAAAATGTCTCTTTGACAATCTTGCACTTTCTGTTTTGGAAATGACATGAATGTTTGTACCACTGCTTAATAACTGTTTAATAAATACACTTTTGCTAAATTGACTTAGTCGTGACTTCCCTCTCTGCATGAAAGTTTAAAATGAGCATGTATGAATGCAGTATGAACAAGAAAGTTTTAATGTAAACACATAGAATCATCATACTGCTGTGATTATATGCATCAAGTGTTCATTCAAGGCTAAGGCAAACTATCGAGATATATATCGTGTATCGTGACATGGCCTAAAAATATCGAGATATTAATAAAAGGCCATATCGGCCAGCCCTAGCTAGAATTAGAATCAGCTACTTTTCACAGGTCAAGGACACGACTCTCTTCTTGTTCATTACACAGTGCATTAAAGGCTCACTGCATCAAAACGAGACAGTCATTGGATAAATGCTTGACTTATACCGGCCATCATACTCTCGGCGTCTCTGGCAGTCTGTTAGAAGTGGGTTGGCCGAGATGCTGGGCTTTAGCAGGATTGGACGATCTGTCTGAGGCTGAATCCCTTATTTAATGACAGCGAAATGAGTGAATCGGCTATTTTTAAACATATAACAAAGAGGGAGCAATTTTAAAGTTTCATTCTGTTGTTCTGAGTTGATCTGGAGGCTTTTCTAAACCTTTTAGTGTACTTTTCTGTATTAAAAACAACTGGTGGCAAATCTAGCATCTTTTTCTGCGGTCATTGGAGACTGTACTAATGTTTGAAGACTCTCGACTCCTGTCGCTGTGCAACGTCCCTGACAAACAGCGAGTGCTGCTGCGAGCCTCCACTAAAGCACTCTCACATGCAGTCACACTAGCCACGCAGAGCTGCCCCAGCTAGAGCTTCTCCTCTTTGGAAGACCAGCAGCCGCCGTTGCCGTCTTGATATTTCCCCATTGCACGCTTTGCCAATCACTGTCCACCGGTCTATCTCGGATATATTCAATGTCTACATCGCAGACATGTTGCCTCCATTCCATACAAGCGGCTACTTTGGCTTACATCATCACAGCATCCGGTTTCGACTGTGCCATTTCGGCAATAAAAATATTTTGGCCAAAAGCAGAAAATACAATTTTTGCGCCTTTTTCAGTGGCCAAAATGTTGGTGCGTGACTAATAAATATGATTAGTTTCAGTGCAACATTAACAAAAAAGTGACTGATGTTCCACATCAATTAGTTCCTGGTCCAACAACAATCTGGATGGCGCTTCAGTCATTATTGTTTGCTATCACAACGCTGGAAGATAGTCAGTGAGTGCTGTGGCTAATCTCTCTCAAGAAAACACAGTCTTATTGTTTTGGCAGAGAATAGCAAGTCCGCATGCCCACCCTTCTTCATCTATTCAAGAAGGGTGGGTATATGGTGCGTTACATTTGTACCGGGGAAGTCGGAATTTCCAAGTTTTTAGTCGGAATTTCAACTGGAACGCCCCTCAAGGTTGGATTTCCGAATCAGAAAGCTGGAGCATTCTCACCACCCCCGAGTTGGTTTCAAAGTTGGCTGCTCTAGATGTAAACATTGATATACACTTCTTTAAAGGCCTACTGAAATTAATTTTTTTTAATTTAAACGGGGATAGCAGATCCATTCTTTGTGTCATACTTGATCATTTCACGATATTGCCATATTTTTGCTGAAAGGATTTAGTATAGATCAACGACGATAAAGTTTGCAACTTTTGGTCTTTGATAAAAAAAAGCCTTGCCCCTACCGGAAGTAGCGTGACGTAGTCAGTTGTTCGCTTCCTCATATTTTCCTATTGTTTTCAACGCAGCTAGAGCGATTCGGACCGAGAAAGCGACGATTACCCCATTCATTTGAGCGAGGATGAAAGATTCGTGGATGAGGAACGTTAGAGTGACGGACTAGAATGCAGTGCAAAACATATCTTTTTTCGCTCTGACCGTAACTTAGGTACAAGCTGGCTCGTTGGATTCCACACTCTCTCCTTTTTCTATTGTGGATCACGGATTTGTATTTTAAACCACCTGGGATACTATATCCTCTTGAAAATGAGAGTCGAGAACGCGAAATGGACATTCACAGTGACTTTTATCTCCACGACAATACATCGGCGAAGCTCTTTAGCTACTGAGCTAACGTGATAGCATCTGGCTCAAATGCAGATAGAAACTAAATAGATAAATCCCTGACTGGAAGGATAGACAGAAGATCAACAATACTATTAAACCATGGACATGTAACTACACGGTTAATAATTCTCAGCCTGGCAAAGCTTAACAATGCTGTTGCTAACGACGCTGAAGCTAACTTAGCAACTTAGCAACCGGACCTCACAGAGCTATGATAAAACATTAGCGCTCCAACTACGCCAGCCAGCCCTCATCAACACCCGTGCTCACCTGCGTTCCAGCGATTGACGGCGCGACAAAGGACTTCGCCCGATCATAGATGCGGTTGGCGGCTAGCGTTGGCTAGCACGTCTGCTATCCAAGTAAGTCCTCCTTGTTGTGTTGCCGCTAATACACCGATCCCACCTACAACTTTCTTCTTTGCCGTCTCCATTGTTCATTAAACAAATTGCAAAAGATTCACCAACACAGATGTCCAGAATACTGTGGAATTATGAAATAATAACAGAGCTATTTTGTATTGGCTTCAATGGGCTACCGATACTCCTGTTTCACTGGCTACGTCACGCGCATACGTCATCATCCAAAGGCGTTTTCAACCGGAAGTTTAGCGGGAAATTTTAAATTGCACTTTATAAGTTGACCCGGCCGTATTGGCATGTGTTGCAATGTTAAGATTTCATCATTGATATATAAACTATCAGACTGTGTGGTCGGTAGTAGTGGCTTTCAGTAGGTCTTTAATAGCCATTATTAACAGTTCTGATTTGTTTTTGTTCCACTAAATCAGCTACATACGATGTATTGTTGAAAGTTTATATGTGGTAAGTTGCTAACGTTACTGCAGCGTAAACTACATTCATTTATATGTGATTTATACGTTCTCCATAGTTAGCAATAGTGTCTGTGTTTCCTCTTCATCCATTGTGTTTGAAGGTTGCAGAAAGAGTGCATGTTTCTCCATAAGTTGTTTAAGGATAGAATAGCTGTTGTGGATGTGGCCAGCTTGATTTCAGTCCTCACAACTCGGCTGTGAGGTCATTCCCAGCTCCGAATTCCAACTTCCGAGATAAATGGAACGCACCAATAGTCATTACACTGTAGCATAATGAAAACCTTAAGTTTTCTTCATTCCTACGCAAAAGTGAGATGAGGGACCTTTACCTGGATTCAGGTCGGTGAAGCTGTGCAGAGCCAGACACTGAGAATTGAGACACACTTTGAGCTGCAGAGATGCTGTCTGGATTAGCGTCTCAGTAAGTAGCCAGCAGTCCTCCTGTCCTGCTATAGTGCTTGGTTACACACACGCACACACACACACACGTTGTTAAGGAACCAGACGTCAACAACAATGCACTAATAATGTACAGTAATAAAAACAGAAGAAGAAATGGAGAACTTTGTCATTAAAGCTCCCTTCGTACTTCTGGGCTCCTTTGTAAAGAGTGTTGTTGCACAGGCCGCACTGTGTGGCTGACGATTCGTAGAACTGAGGCCAGCCGGACTCCACCAGGGTCTCCGTCTCAACGTTGTCATCCTCCTCCTGCAGGCCCGGTTGAACCAAGACAATTTGAAGACTATTGAGCTCCTGAATGAGCGTTAGCGTTTCCTGGAGCTCAGCCTCACTCTCTAGAATCTGCAGGGAATGGCGAAGCAGCTGCAAAGTGGATTGGCGCTGTAGGTCTTTCTGAGCAGGACTCAGGGGCTGGTATGGATCTACCAGTGTCACTGACTGAAACACACACAGTGACAAAGACTGGAGTTATTAAAGGGGAAAAGATTGCTAGCATAAATACAACTTAAAATAATTCTATCTAGGCTGAGTGAAAAAAAATAAGAAAAAGAACACAATGCAACTGGCAAAAAAATCCTTTGAATTTTATGAAATGCTCACCTTGGTTCCTTTGGGGTTCCTCTGGGTCAGGTCACAGCCACATTTGGGGCACAGTAACGGCTTATGTCTGTTTTTGTATATGTAGTCACAGTGCGGGTTCTTACAGCGACCCCTGCCTCTCGCTGTAGAAAGTCCGAGGTCCTTAACAGAGAAAGGCAAAGGTGGGAAAAGATTATTAAAAAAAATAGACAGGTGTAAACATTTTTTTTTTCCTTAAGGTACACTTACAAAATCGTCAACTGTCACCTGACTAAAAGGCAAGATTGATACAATGTTGATTTTCTTATCAGCTACTGAAGGTTGACTTGAAGGGACAAGTGAACCCTATGTAAAAGAAATAATCATTCATTGATAAGGAACATCTGGTATAATCTATTCATATTATTCTTATAGGTTACCTGCTTGGCTGGGACCTCCTGACCAAGTTGTTTTAAGGTTCCAGGTTTGAGACCAGAGAAACTGTGTTGTGGTTCTGTGGTTCAGAACAAAAGCCTCATCACAAAACCACATAATTGACTTAACCATTTGTTTCAATACCTCACTTCCTCTTATTGTTGTCAAGTGAAACCCATTATGACATCATATGAAACAGAAAGTCGACAAGTACCAAAATAGAGCATAATGCAAATTACCTGTAGATGATTTGTTGTTGTTTGGTGTCTGAAACTTTCCACTCACAGATGGAACAGTGATGACCTGGAATAAAGCAGCACCTGGGAGAACACATAGCAACACTAGTGTCACAAAACAATGTGTTTGAAATGCAAGGACAACTGAAGTTTCATTTCTTTCACCTGTTTTACAAAAGGCAGGTAAAATGGGTCTTACAGGCTTCTTCTGCACATTGTCTTGACTTCGGACTGTTATTTCTTTCACGTTCCTATTTAATAACATATCATACATTAGTACAACCCATTTACCATTTACCATAGGATAAAAGGGAATACAGCATTGGAAAGTGACTGCTTATTATGAGCACTCACTGTGTTTTCTCCTGTGACTTGCTGGTGCCCTCTGCTGTCTGGTCAGCTGAAACTGCATCGCTGCGTTGCTTTTTGTGGCCTTCTTTTCTGTTCCTTGTGCGTTTGCTTTTACCGACATTAGCATTCCTCTCCTGTGTTGTGACTTGGCAGCTTGAACCACACTTGGCTTGGGCCACAGCTGACTTGGTGTCTTGGTGACGTTTTGGTTTGCTTTTATTTTCCTGATGTAGAAATGGAGTCACATTTAGGCAACACATACTTCAAATGTAAAGACTACACTTTTAAACACTTCAGTCTGACTCATGGTTTAATGAAATCAGGTCATACCAGGTAAGACTGCTCTATCCCTGGTGGCAATGATGGGAATTAAAAAAGATCTGCCTTTAGTGAGCGCCACCTGCTGGACATGGTGACTCTCCTCATGCATTTGGAGTGTTAATACATTTAAAAGGTGCCCTTGTTATGCAAACTTTACTTCTAAACACTATAACAGTAATATGTGTTCGGTTATAAGCACCAAGTTAGGGAAGAAAAAAAAACTATCATAATTTTTTGCTCCACTTTTGAGAGGAAAGGTGAACTGATGGCCACTTTTGAAGTTTGGGTTTTAATTAGGAAATGAAGGAAAGACCTTCCTCACAGACAAGAGGGCTCAGACCTGCCCCAAGCTGGATGAACCCACACAGGGTATACGCAGTTGGCTTTAAAGGCCTACTGAAATGATTTGTTTTTATTTAAACGGGGATAGCAGATCCATTCAATGTGTCATACTTGATCATTTCGCGATATTGCCATATTTTTGCTGAAAGGATTTAGTAGAGAACATCGACGATAAAGTTCGCAACTTTTGGTCGCTGATAAAAAAAGCCTTGCCTGTACCGGAAGTAGCGTGACGTCACATTTCCCCATTGTTTACACCAGCAGCGAGAGCGATTCGGACCGAGAAAGCGACGATTACCCCATTAATTTGAGCCAGGATGAAAGCTTCGTGGATGAGGAACGTGAGAGTGAAGGACTAGAGTGCAGTGCAGGACGTATCTTTTTTCGCTCTGACCGTAACTTAGGTACAAGCTGTCTCATTGGATTCCACACTCTCTCCTTTTTCTATTGTGTATCACGGATTTGTATTTTAAACCACCTCGGATACTATATCCTCTTGAAAATGAGAGTCGAGCACGCGAAATGGACATTCACAGTGACTTTTATCTCCACGACAATACATCGGCGAAGCACTTTAGCTATGGAGCTAATGTGATAGCATCGGGCTTAACTGCAGATAGAAACAAAAGAAATAAATCCCTGACTGGAAGGATAGACAGAAAATCAACAATACTATTAAACCATGGACATGTAACTACACGGTTAATGCTTTCCAGCTTGGCGAAGCTTAACAATGCTGTTGCTAACGACGCCATTGAAGCTAACTTAGCAAGGGGACCTCACAGAGCTATGCTAAAAACATTAGCTATCCACCTACACCAGCCAGCCCTCATCTGCTCATCAACACCCGTGCTCACCTGCGTTCCAGCGATCGACGGTGTGACGAAGGACTTCACCCGATCACCGATGCGGTCGGCGGCTAGCGTCGGATAGCGCGTCTGCTATCCACCTCAAAGTCGTCCTGTTTGTGTTGCTGCAGCCAGCCGCTAATACACCGATCCCACCTACAACTTTCTTCTTTGCAGTCTTCATTGTTCATTAAACAAATTGCATAAGATTCACCAACACAGATGTCCAGAATACTGTGGAATTATGAGATGAAAACAGAGCTTTTTGTATTGTATTCAATGGCGTCCGAATACTTCCGTTTCAACGTTTGACGTCACGCGCATACGTCATCATACATAGACGTTTTCAACCGGAAGTTTAGCGGGAAATTTAAAATGTCACTTTATAAGTTAACCCGGCCGTATTGGCATGTGTTGCAATGTTAATATTTCATCATTGATATATAAACTATCAGACTGCGTGGTCGCTAGTAGTGGCTTTCAGTAGGCCTTTAAGGAGAAAAAAAAAAGACAATAAATCTATATCTATAACAAGGTTTGTCCATCAATTGTATAAACCTGTGTAACGGAGGCCAGCCAGTGTGGCTGGGCCATGTGTACGTTGGTACACCGCACTCTCTGATAACCTGGAAAGGAGAACTGCACTTTTTTAGAGTTTTGCATATAATTCACTATCCCTATGTAAGACAAGAGCACACATTTTTATTTTTTATGCATTCTAACTTGTAATATATGGCAAGAATGAGGTGGCTAACAATGCAGCTAATGTAAGTACTCAAACGCGCCCATAAAGCCCTCTAAAAAAAAACAACAGCAAGACTCCATTTCATCACATCTTGTGGCCTGAATATTAACCAAGTATATAAACAGAGAAGTTGGTCAACTTTGACATTAAATTTAGACCCAGATATGGCAAGAAACACACAAAAAAATGCTCCTTTGCGGCCACCTTTTTTTTTTGTTGCCTCCGGGTGGATTATGATTAATCTTGATCTTAACGGGAATAAATGAACGTCCAATCAGTCAGCAACCCAATGAGATGTACAGTGAGTGGTTGTTTTATTATGGTCATAGTTCAGTGTTTCCCACACATTCATTTATTTGTGGAGGCCCGCCACAAAAGAATTAAGGCCGCCACAAAAATTTTTTATTTTTTTTAATTTTTTTTTTTTGGTCCTGTCCAGCTTCTCAGGCAAATCATATAGTTGATGTAGATGCCCATATAGGCTGTTCAGATTTACTTGTAGATCAAGATTTTTGGAGCTCTTTGTTCAGTGGATCAGATGTTTGATGAAGCTCTGTGTCTATCTACCACCACTACTGTTTTCTGTTTATTTGTTACTGACTGTGGCAGGACACCTCTGCCTCTGTTTCACTTTATGTTGCTGGTAAATAATATGCTTGTAGTAGTAGGCTAAAGTTAAATTATTTAGTATGCACTAATTAAAGGGGCAGAGCTTTAAGAGACATTTTAGCTTTTATATTTTTATAAGATATATTTTTTGTAAGAACCCCAATTAATAAATATATTTCAGTGAATAAATTATTGTTCAAATCTGTATATAAATATGTACATAAAGTGTTGTAATTATATTGTAAAATGGATGGATGGATGGACGTTTAAAACAAAACTGTTATTATTAATTAGTAAGTATACATTTTTTAGCCTTTTTAGAGAAAATCATATTTGTAGTAAATTATGCAAATTACTCGATGATGTCATGGTGACCACGCCCATAGCCACGCCCACACCGCCACAGGTATCTTGGCAGTTTATGGGAAACACTGTAGTTGTTATATCTTGTTTAGCACTTAGCAATACTGCTGCATGATGCTGAGTGTTCTACTAGAGCTGGATCTGTTAAGCACACAGCTTTGAAAACGTGTAGCTCATCCTCTGTATTAGGGCTGGGCGGTATACTGGTATTGCAGTTAATAGAGGTATTTTTTTTAGAAAGAGGTATATATTTGAGACAATACCGCCATAAAGGTATGTTTTGATGCGCCTTTGTTTCGACCGGTTGCGGCCATCGTAGCTGAGGGAGGGTTTGGTGCGCGAAAAAGGTATGGCACATGTCTGCAGTCGCTTACGCGCCTTGCCAACACTGACCCCCCGCCACATTCACCTTTCGCGCACAGCCCACGTGCCCGCACTGTAGCTCCAAGGGCAGGCAAAATTCCAAAAAAAGTGCAGTTCCCCATTAAAAGCAGTGCAGCATATTGAGTTTTAACAGTTCGGGTTTTTAGCTCGGTAGCTAGCACGCTGCCCTCTCATTGAAGGACCCAAGTTCGAAACAGGGGCTACACCAGTAATGATTACACCTCGGCTGAAAACAAATTTTGCTGGACGTTAAATTGTCCCACAAATGATTGCCAATAAACAACACTATTGCCAGCATTACTGTGGGACCAAATGAAGCATTCATGTAATCAAGGTCAATAACTTAGGTATCGTAAATAAACAAACAAAAATAAAATGGACTCAATCTGTTAGCAAAAATTGCACTTCAATAAATATTGAACTTCTTGAAGTGCTGGTTTTCCCCCAGTTGGAAAAACTAGGTCGGGATGTCTTTTCATGCCATCATGGCATACGTGGTCATTTGTCCGTCCATGTTGATGAACTCATGTTGCTCTTTCGGTTTGAAGAGGAAATAATCCCAGATAGGGACATTTGGTTTTGTAATCATCTTTTTTCCTACTAACTTCTGTTACTTCATTAGCAGCGATTCTCACTAGAGAGTCGCAACAAGCGAGGCGATGTCCGTGCATGTGTTCGCTAAAGGCTGAAATATGCTCTCACGTCATGTCTTGCTCCTCCCCCAACACACCCTCCCACAGACCTTCACGTACACAACCAGCTTCACATCAGCGTTCACTAATGATGACTAAGAAAAACAAAAAGGTGTGAAAACTTCCTACATCCTAAAAGACATTATAAAGCCAATTTCCATCAAAGACGACATTTTAAAAAATTGTAATATGATGCTTTTATTATTATTTTTTTTTCTATTTTCTTTTGTGATCCCTAGCACATGTTTTTATGTTTCTTCTGTTTCCTTGTGATAGTTTTGTTTCAATTTCTAGAGAAAAATTATTCGTATGTACACATTTTGAAACAATAAGACATGTTTACTTGTTTGTTCTGACTGTTTGAATTTTGTGTCTCATATTGTTGTTGAAATAAAAGGCAGAAAAAAAAGAGCTGTGATTGGTCAGCTTGTTACAACACAATTTCGAAGTAGTTTCGAAGCAAATGTGTTCATTAAATGTGACTGTTGAAAAGTTCTAGTTCCACCGCCAACATTAAAGTGATGGTCGCTTCAGATGCCATTGTTTAATACAAGCACTACAGGAGAACGTGTGGAAGAGAACTGCAAGTAGGTCCCGCCTGCGTGTAGCAAAACAAAGATTGAGGATGACTGAGAAGAGGCTCACTCTGTTCATGCAATTCCACTGTCGAATAAACGTGCTCAGGTGCTGAGAGCGATGCAGAGTGAGACCTCTTGTACCCAGTTTGAAAGCAAAATCAAAGAAAAGAATAAGAGTCGTAACAATGTATCTATGACTTAGAAGTTATGGAGTTCTTTTTCAGTTATTGTTTGATTAGTTTACTTAATTTATTAATTAATCGGTCCAGGCCTACAATTGTATTACATTTTTTTTAGACCTTTGACCATCAAATTTAATGTCATTTAATGTCTTTAAAGGCCTACTGAAAGCCACTACTAGCGACCACGCAGTCTGATAGTTTATATATCAATGATGACATCTTAACATTGCAACACATGCCAATACGGCCGGGTTAACTTATAAAGTGACATTTTAAATTTCCCGCTAAACTTCCGGTTGGAAACGTCTATGTATGATGACGTATGCGCGTAACGTCACGACGGCAACGGAAGTATTCGTACCCAATGTGTCACCATACAAACTGCTCTGTTTTCATCGAACAATTCCACAGTATTCTGGACATCTGTGTTGGTGAATCATTTTGCAATTTGTTTAATGAACAATGGAGACTGCAAAGAAGAAAGTTGTAGGTGGGATCGGTGTATTAGCGGCTGGCTGTAGCAACACAACAAGGAGTACTTACTTGGATAGCAGACGCGCTAGCCGATGCTAGCCGCCAACCGCACGGATGATCGGGTGAAGTCCTTCGTCGCGCCGTCGATCGCTGGAACGCAGGTGAGCACGGGTGTTGATGAGCAGATGAGGGCTGGCTGGCGTAGGTGGAGCGCTAATGTTTTTATCATAGCTCTGTGATAGTATATATCTGTATCATGAATCAATTTAAGTGGACCCCGACTTAAACAAGTTGAAAAACTTATTCGGGTGTTACCATTTAGTGGTCAATTGTACGGAATATGTACTTCACTGTGCAACCTACTAATAAAAGTCTCAATCAATCAATCAATCAATCAATCCGGTTACTAAGTTAGCTTCAGCGTTGTTAGCAACAGCATTGTTAAGCTTTGCCAGGCTGAGAATTATTAACCGTGTAGTTACATGTCCATGGTTTAATAGTATTGTTGATCTTCTGTCTATCCTTCCAGTCAGGGATTTATTTATTTTGTTTCTATCTGCATTGGAGCCAGATGCTATCACGTTAGCTCAGTAGCTAAAGAGCTTCACCGATGTATTGTCGTGGAGATAAAAGTCACTGTGAATGTCCATTTCGCGTTCTCGACTCTCATTTTCAAGAGGATATAGTATCCCAGGTGGTTTAAAATACAAATCCGTGATCCACAATAGAAAAAGGAGAGTGTGTGGAATCCAATGAGACCTTGTACCTAAGTTACGGTCAGAGCGAAAAAAGATACACCCTGCACCGCTTCTCTAGTTCTTCACTCTAACGTTCCTCATCCACGAATCTTTCATCCTCGCTCAAATTAATGGGGTAATCGTCGCTTTCTCGGTCCGAATCTCTCTCGCTCCATTGTAAACAACGGGGAATTGTGAGGAATACTAGCTCCTGTGACGTCACGCTACTTCCGGTATAGGCAAGGCTTTTTTTTTTATCAGCGACCAAAAGTAGCGAACTTTATCGTCGTCGTTCTATACTAAATCCTTTCAGCAAAAATATGGCAATATCGCGAAATGATCAAGTATGACACATAGAATGGATCTGCTATCCTAGTGTAAATTAAAAAAAATCATTTCAGTAGGCCTTTAAGGCCTTAATTTTTGCAAAATCCATTTAATGACTATTAATACTTTTGAATGACCCACGGAAACCCTGTAATTGATCGCACATCACAACGTTGCATTAGTATTGACAGTACTCACTGCAGCTATCCATTTCCCGCCAAGGTGGCTCCCACATTCAGGGCATTTAGTTGGCTTGTGGCGGGTGACGTACACGAATGAACAGCTGGGATTCAGACACCTCCCACGACCTCTTCTGGTGTACGTCTTCACCGGCTAGAAAAATGAGCAAATGTTATTATACATGCTCAGTTTGCTGTGGCTGCTGTGAAAACGTTACCATTTTGTATGAAGGCCTAGCATTGGGCTCTTCTTTGGCTCCCATTGAAACCATCATTACAGAGCCCACAGCGTTAAGCCCAAGCTGAAATGAGGTGGGGGAAGACTTCAATTCATCGGTAAACACTGAGAGGTTTGAGTTGGAATGGTGGATGTAAATGTCACCTGATTAGGGACGATGGCTACCATCTGTGTCATCTCCCTTGTCATCACACTGTTAACACCAGGAGCATCTCCTATCTCACTTCCTTTTATCCCAACACTGTCAGCCTCAACAGAGCTCTGTGAGAAAGAAACATCTGTAGCCGCCCCGGACACCGACATGATGGATGATGAGGGGGATGCTGGTAACGTGTCTTCTGTGTGCTTCCCAAGGTTATCCAGGGCAGTGAACCTCTGAGAAACCTCCACCTTGCAGGCCAAGCCAAGCATTTGGGCCTTTTTGGGATCTTGCGTCAAAGAGGGCACACCTTCCTCAGCCGGAGGATCTAAAGGTTCTGCCTGAGAACCTCCTGCCTGGTGATCTTTGGCCAGGATGAAGTAACTAGCCCTCGGGCGGATTTTACGGAAGCCTGGAAGGTCTTTGGATGGGCTGTGGGTTAACTGCAAATTGCAATAGCAATTTTGGAAAAACAAAAACACAATTAGACTTTTTCTCTAAATCGTGGAGCTTTAATCCCACCTATCGACAAGACAAAATAAAAAATTATTGATTTTTTGGTCAACAATTATTCGTTGACTAAAATGTCAAATAATATAGTCATTGTCTCAGTCAACGTGCATTTGTTTTTATTCGGCATCATCTCATTTTAGTCAGGGGAAAATAGGCTGTTGGCGATCACCAAGACAAACAACACTGCTATACACACAAAAAATATAAAATGTGTTTTCCTTACTGTATCAATTCCCTCCTTCTCCAACTTGGCCTTTTCCAGATAGAAGCCTTTCTCTGCCACGCTAAGCCTTTTCCAGTTCTCACTGATTCGCTTGTTGATCTCAGACTGCGGCTGGTTTGGCATCTCCTGTTGCATGATTTGATGAACATCGAAGTAGTAAAGCAGGTAGGCCGACCTGTGGGACGGAGAGTCCATGTTAACACTCATCATGGAGGGGATAGGGTTGTGTGGACATTAGAGATGTGGGCGTTACCTCGGCTTCTTCGGTTTCACCTCACTTTCATCCTTATTTTTACGCTTTCTTTTCATGGAGGAAGTCGCTTGTATGTACGAGCTCTCCACCTCCTCTGTCAACTTCACTACCTCATAGACCTCCACCTTCTCCATGATGGCCCAGGATCTAATACTAAATTGAAAAAAAAATGTTTTAATTCAGTTGAATTTTTTTTGATGGACAAAGCCATGTTTGGAAACAGTATAATTAGAGCAGTGTTTCTCAACCACTGTGCCGCGGCACACTTGTGTACCGTGAGATATTGTCTGGTGTGTCGTGGGAGATTATGTCATTTCACCTAATTGGATTAAAAATATTTTTTGCAAATCAGTAATTATAATCCGCAAATGTGCCGTTGTTGAGTGTATGAGCTGTCTAGAGATCGGCAGAGTAACAGTGTAATACTCTTCCATATCAATAGGTGGCAGCAGGTAGCTAATTGCTTTGTAGATGTCGGGAACATGGTTTGTCGTGATCACAATTTGCAGGCGACAGCGGGAGGCAGAGTGCAGGTAAAAAGGTGTCTAATGCTTAAACCAAAAATAAACAAAAGGCAAGTGCCACTAAGAAAAGGCACTTGCTTAGGGATGGCTATGCAAAATTAAGCTAAAACTGAACTGGCTGCAAAGGAAACAAAAACAGAATGCTGGACGACAGCAAAGACTTACAGCGTGTGGAGCAGCAGACGGCGTCCACAAATTACATCCGTACATGACATGACAATCAACAACAAAATAGGAGCGCAAGACAAGAATTAAAATAAAACACACAGAAAAACACCAAAAAACTCCATATAAGTCAGGGCGTGATGTGACAGGTCGTGACAGTACACCTACTTTGAGACAAGACCTACAGTAATGCCTGGTTGTTATGGTTTGAATTCATATCCAACAATTGCGAGAACGACTTTTTACCGTCAATATCGGCTACTGAGTTTCATTTTTTTAAATGTTTTCTGCTGGTGGTGTGCCTCAAGATTTTGCAAATGAAAAAAATGTGCCTTGGCACAGAAAAGGTTGAAAAACACTGAATTAGAGGATAAAACGTAATGAATAACACACACGTATTATGATGTGATGCAAAGTGAACAAACCCATTTAAATGGAAATGTAAACATACAACACACATCTTAGAAGATAATGTAGGCCCGTGTATACAAAGCTAGTAACCCAGAAGAGATAACACTGCGTCGGTGATTACAAAATAATATAGAATATCGGCCAACAGGAGAAGTAAATAAATGAGGTATTGACTATATCAAAACGCCGGCACATCCCTGTTTTAAAAGTAGCGTCTATTCGGGCTCCAGTGCTCTGGAATGCCCTACCGGTAACAGCTAGAGATGCTACCTCAGTAGAAGCATTTCAGTCCCATCTTAAAGTGAAGTGTACTTATATAGTGCTTTTCTCTAGTGAATCAAAGCGCTTTTTACATAGTGAAACCCAATATCTAAGTTACATTTAAACCAGTGTGGGTGGCACTGGGAGCAGGTGGGTAAAGTGTCTTGCCCAAGGACACAACGGCAGTGATTAGGATGGCGGAAGCGGGGATTGAACCTGCAACCGTCAAGTTGCTGGCACAGCCACTCTACCAACCGAGCTACACTGCCCCAAACTCAGTTGTATACGCTAGCCTTTAAATAGACCCCTCTTTTAGACCAGTTGATCTGCCGTCTCTTTTCTGCGCAGGAGGGGGGGGGGGGGGGGGGGGCACAGACTAGGTGACCACAGATGACGCGCTTGCTGTTCAAAGTCGGGACCCGGGGTGGACCACTCATCTGTGCATCAGTTGATGACGTCTCTGCACTGCTGACTTGTCTCCACTCAAGATGATCCCCTGCTGGCCCCACAATGGACTGGACTCTCACACTATTATGTTAGATCCACTATGGACTGGACTCTCACACTATTATGTTAGATCCACTATGGACTGGACTCTCACTATTATGTTAGATCAACTATGGACTGGACTCTCACTATTATGTTAGATCCACTATGGACTGGACTCTCACTATTATGTTAGATCCACTATGGACTGGACTCTCACACTATTATGTTAGATCCACTATGGACTGGACTCTCACACTATTATGTTAGATCCACTATGGACTGGACTCTCACTATTATGTTAGATCAACTATGGACTGGACTCTCACTATTATGTTAGATCCACTATGGACTGGTATCTCACTATTATGTTAGATCCACTATGGACTGGACTCTCACTATTATGTTAGATCCACTATTGACTAGACTCTCACTATTATGTTAGATCCACTATGGACTGGACTTCCACTATTATGTTAGATCCACTATGGACTGGACTCTCACTATTATGTAAGATCAACTATGGACGGGACTCTCACTATTATGTTAGATCCACTATAGACTAGACTCTCACTATTATGTTAGATCCACTATGGACTGGACTCTCACACTATTATGTTAGATCCACTATGGACTGGACTCTCACTATTATGTTAGATCAACTATGGACTGGACTCTCACTATTATGTTTGATCCACTATGGACTGGACTCTCACACTATTATGTTAGATCCACTATGGACTGGACTCTCACTATTATGTTAGATCCACTATGGACTGGACTCTCACACTATTATGTTAGATCCACTATGGACTGGACTCTCACTATTATGTTAGATCAACTATGGACTGGACTCTCACTATTATGTTAGATCCACTATGGACTGGTATCTCACTATTATGTTAGATCCACTATGGACTGGACTCTCACTATTATGTTAGATCCACTATTGACTAGACTCTCACTATTATGTTAGATCCACTATGGACTGGACTTCCACTATTATGTTAGATCCACTATGGACTGGACTCTCACTATTATGTAAGATCAACTATGGACGGGACTCTCACTATTATGTTAGATCCACTATAGACTAGACTCTCACTATTATGTTAGATCCACTATGGACTGGACTCTCACTATTATGTAAGATCAACTATGGACGGGACTCTCACTATTATGTTAGATCCACTATGGACTGGACTCTCACTATTATGTAAGATCAACTATGGACGGGACTCTCACTATTATGTTAGATCCACTATGGACTGGACTTCCACTATTATGTTAGATCCACTATGGACTGGACTCTCACTATGTTAGATCCACTATGGACTGGACTGTCACTATTATGTTAGATCCACTATGGACTGGACTCCCACTATTATGTTAGATCCACTATGGACTGGACTCTCACTATTATGTTAGATCCACTATGGACTGGACTCTCACTATTATGTTAGATCCACTATGGACTGGACTCTCACAATATTATGCTAGATCCACTCGACGTCCATTGCACTGGTCGCCCGGGGTATGGGGGGTCCCCACATCTGCGGTCCACTCCAAGGTTTCTTATTGTCATCCCATTGGTTTGAGTTTTTCCTTGCCCTGATGTGGGATCTAAGCCGAGGATGTCGTTGTGGCTTGTGCAGCCCTTTGAGACACTCGTGATTTAGGGCTATATAAATAAACTTTGATGGTAGAAAATGGATGGATGATTGATTGATCTTTGAAGATAATGTAGGCCTGTGCATAAAAAGCTAGTAACCCAGAAGAGAGATAACACTGATGACAATACCAGGAGAAGTAAATAAAGGAGGCATGTTATAAAAGTAGCGTTAATGGCCTGTCTTCATACTGCCTGCACTCCAACATTATTGTCCAATGAAATGGCTTCTTGTTGAAGTCTTACCTTATACGGTCCAAAGCGCTTCAAGGTACGAAGGAAGAAGGACGTCAAACGCGCCGAAAAGGCTGTACATGATAAACGTACGCTCAATATTAAAATATTACAACCGGTATCATTAAAGTGAGACATTTATGAAGGATAAATGTCTGCAATGTAAGCTTCGTTCGCCGTCGACTGCCCCCCCCCCCCAAAATAAAACATGGCGACATGTTGCTAAGGTTCTAAGCCAATCACAGGCACGGATATGGAAGCGCGGACCAATCAGGAAGGACGTTTTTGACACGTGAAGGTGACACTTGCGTTCCGGAGACACTCCAAATATGTCATGCAACTGTCACATTTGCGCATTATTTGCATCTGGAATGTCGAAGTAGGCGAAGAAGGTTCTG
This sequence comes from Entelurus aequoreus, assembly GCF_033978785.1. NCBI lineage: Eukaryota > Metazoa > Chordata > Actinopteri > Syngnathiformes > Syngnathidae > Entelurus > Entelurus aequoreus. The sequence continues at coordinate 89,075,696 of NC_084734.1, read as the reverse complement.
TTTATATTTGATGGTTGTCTTTAAAGGCACTGCAGTGAACATAGTTGTAGCCTGCGAAGAACTAAGACCGGACTAATCAAAAGGCACAGAATAGGCTAGTTAATCGAACTGTGATCGACTCGATGAGAAAAGATGGCGGATGGCAAGGTGAGTGAGGCGCTGCGTTCTGTGGCATTAATTCATCTTCTTGAACTGGTCCATAATTATTATAACAAGGAAGGAGGTAAGGGAGACGTTATCTGCCAACTTGCTTTGAAATCACTCATTTTAATGATGATTTAACTCCGTCTTCAGTGACCTTAAACTTTTACTAAATTATATTTATTTGTGCACTAATTCATTTTTGCATTAACAAATCTGAATAATTAGTTTAACGCAGTGCCTAGCTTTACGGTGAAAGACATTTTTTACATTTTTTAGGACCCCCTGAAACAGTTGAAAGACCTGACTCAGCTCAAAAATCAACTGGCAGAAATTCAGAAGCGAGTCGAGAACGAAATTTCCGCAGGAGTTCCTCAGGTAAGTTATTATTCATTACTAGAACATTAGTTTCCAAACTTGTTTCACTAAGTATTAAAACGTGGCTGTCCAAGTACCACCATAAACATCAACATCAGATTACAGTATGTAGGCCTAAGTAACCATTAAAAATCAATCAATCAATGTTTACTCATATAGCCCTAAATCACGAGTGTCTCAAAGGGCTGCACAAGCCACAACGACATCCTCGGCTCAGATCCCACATCAGGGCAAGGAAAAACTCAACCCAATGGGATGACAATGAGAAACCTTGAAGGGGACCGCAAATGTGGGGACCCCCACCCCCTGGGCGACCGGTGCAATGGACGTCGAGTGGATCGAGCATAATATTGTGAGAGTCCAGTCCATAGTGGATCTAACATAATAGTGTGAGAGTCCAGTCCATTGTGGATCTAACATAGTAGTGTGAGAGTCCAGTCCATTGTGGATCTAACATAGTAGTGTGAGAGTCCAGTCCATAGTGAATCTAACATAATATTGAGAGAGTCCAGTCCATAGTGGATCTAACAATATTGTGAGAGTCCAGTCCATAGTGGATCTAACATAATAGTGAGAGTCCAGTTCATAGTGGATCTAACATAATAGTGTGAGAGTTCAGTCCATAGTGGATCTAACATAATAGTGTGAGAGTCCAGTCCATAGTGGATCTAACATAATAGTGAGAGTCCAGTCCATAGTGGATCTAACATAATAGTGTGAGAGTTCAGTCCATAGTGGATCTAACATAATAGTGTGAGAGTCCAGTTCATAGTGGATCTAACATAATAGTGTGAGAGTTCAGTCCATAGTGGATCTAACATAATAGTGTGAGAGTCCAGTCCATAGTGGATCTAACATAATAGTGTGAGAGTACAGTCCATAGTGGATCTAACATAGTAGTGTGAGAGTCCAGTCCATAGTGAATCTAACATAATATTGAGAGAGTCCAGTCCATAGTGGATCTAACAATATTGTGAGAGTCCAGTCCATAGTGGATCTAACATAATAGTGAGAGTCCAGTTCATAGTGGATCTAACATAATAGTGTGAGAGTTCAGTCCATAGTGGATCTAACATAATAGTGTGAGAGTCCAGTCCATAGTGAATCTAACATAATATTGAGAGAGTCCAGTTCATAGTGGATCTAACATAATAGTGTGAGAGTTCAGTCCATAGTGGATCTAACATAATAGTGTGAGAGTCCAGTCCATAGTGGATCTAACATAATAGTGTGAGAGTCCAGTCCATAGTGGATCTAACATAATAGTGTGAGAGTCCAGTTCATAGTGGATCTAACATAATAGTGTGAGAGTTCAGTCCATAGTGGATCTAACATAATAGTGTGAGAGTCCAGTCCATAGTGGATCTAACATAATAGTGTGAGAGTCCAGTTCATAGTGGATCTAACATAATAGTGTGAGAGTTCAGTCCATAGTGGATCTAACATAATAGTGTGAGAGTCCAGTCCATAGTGGATCTAACATAATAGTGTGAGAGTCCAGTCCATAGTGGGGCCAGCAGGAGATCATCTTGAGTGGAGACAGGTCAGCAGCGCAGAGACGTCCCCAACTGATGCACAGACGAGTGGTCCACCCTGGGTCCCGACTTTGGACAGCTAGCTCCTCATCTGTGGGCACCGAATCTGTGCCCCCCCCCTCTCCACGAAGGAAAGGGGGGCTCAGCAGAAAAGAAACGGTAGATCAACTGGTCTCAAAGGGGGGGTCTATTTAAAGGCTAGAGTATACAAATGAGTTTTAAGATGGGACTTAAATGCTTCTAAGACAAGGTAGAGGTTTTATTTAACAAGTATATTCCATATTTTGGCCACTGTAACATTACACACAGTTTGAACAGTAACCCTGTGTTTGAATATGGGAAAGTGAAATTTGAATCAAGTATTTTGTCAGCTAGTGTTTGAGAATCTCTGGACTATAACACAGGGAGTGGATGGTTTGGAACATGACTTTAATCATCATTATCATATGGGCGCACGCAATTTCGAGCGACTTCCAGTATCCCATAAACAGCGGTAACCTTCAGGACAGTTAGTAATACTGTTTACATTTTTGATTACCGAAAAAGCGTCATTTAATGCATTTTAGGCAACACTGCTTACTTCCAGGAAATGGCGTCTTAGCAGCGCTGGCACTTGCGTCGTTCAGCTTGAAATAACATGGCGGAACACACCTATACGGACTGTGCTACAGAGATTTACCCTCGGGGTAAAGAAAGCGGAGCATTTGGTTTAACTTCCGTTTCTTTTGCTTAATTTCCGTGGAGTCTCGGCGTGCGTTTAAGAGCGCACCGTTGTTTTGAAGATGGCGACAGGTGTGGACAATATTGGAGACGCATCTGTTCCCCACTAAATGTAAACAGCGAAGGACAAAACGTTTTGATTTATTCATTTTCTCAATACAGCGTCCATCAGCTGCTGAGACTGAGAGTTAATGAGGTGAGCAAACATGCAGCAGGCGATGTGTCGGAAAACGTTGCCTCAACTTGTTTATAAAGTCTTTAGTTTGTTTACTGGGATGCTAACTTGTCCTTTATTTAACTGCAAACTGTATCAGTGTTCAAATAACATCAATACAAGCTATAACGTTTTGTCATCGAATTGAACGCCGGCTGTGAAGATTCTGTATTCGATGTGAGAGGTATCACTCCTTTTTATTTTTGTTGGCCAACAAAACTACGAACACTATTTTTATTTATATGGACAAAGAGTGCATTTACGTCTTATGGCCATCAGGTGCCCCCTTGCAAAATTCTTACATTTGTTTTTATTTGTTTATCTCTTATGTCCATAAAGTGCTATCTTGCACAATTTTCAAATGTATTGTATTCATACAGTACAGGCCAAAAGTTTGGATACACCTTCTCATTCAATGCGTTTTCTTTATTTTCATGACTACCGTATTTTTCGGACTATAAGTCGCAGTTTTTTTCATAGTTTGGCCGGGGGTGCGACTTATACTCAGGAGCGACTTACGTGTGAAATTATTAACATATTAGCGTAAAATATCAAATAATATTATTGATGTCATTGACGTAAGAGACTAGACGTATAAGATTTCATGGGATTTAGCGATTAGGAGTGACAGATTGTTTGGTAAACGTATAGCATGTTCTATATGTTATAGTTATTTGAATGACTCTTATCATAATATGTTACGTTAACATAGCAGTTGGTTATTTATGCCTCATATAACGTACACTTATTCAGCCTGTTGTTCACTATTCTTTAGACATTTTAAATTGCCTTTCAAATGTCTATTCTTGGTGTTGGCTTTTATCAAATAATTCTCCCCAAAAAATGCGATTTATACTCCAGTGCGACTTATATATGTTTTTTTCCTTCTTTATTATGCATTTTCGGCCGGTGCGACTTATACTCCGGATAGGGTTGGCCGCCGATATTTGCCAAAAAATGCGTATCGGCAAGGCATGGGAAAATGCCGATCCAGATCCAGTTTTTTAAGAAATTCCGGTCCGTGTTTTCCAACGCACCGATTTAAATAATACATTCCACTTTTCTGCTGCTCCCTTATTTCCGTTCCGCATTTTCCAGCACACCTTCAACTAGAGATATTATTGGCCGATAAATGCGTTAAAATGTAATATCGGAAATTATCGGTATCGTTTTTTTTATTATCAGTATCGTTTTTTTTTTGTTTTGTTTTTTTTTACACTCATTTACACTCATTCACACAAAAGGGTTGTTTCTTTCTGTTATTAATATTCTGGTTCCTACATTATATATCAATATATATCAATACAGTCTGCAAGGGATACAGTCCGTAAGCACACATGATTGTGCGTGCTGCTCCACTAATAGTACTAACCTTTAACAGTTCATTTTACTAGTTTTCATTAATTACTAGTTTCAATGTAACTGTTTTTATATTGTTTTACTTTCTTTTTTATTCAAGAAAATGTTTTTAATTTATTTATCTTATTTTTTTTTTAAAGTACCTTATCTTCACCATACCTGGTTGTCCAAATTAGGCATAATAATGTGTTAATTCCACGACTGTATATATCGGTTGATATCGGTATCGGTAATTAAAGAGTTGGACAATATCGGAATATCGGATATCGGCCAAAAGCCATTATCGGACATCCCTACCTTCAACACATCCACAGGTCTGTGTCCGAACCGTCCTAATCGGAAGCGGATGCCGGTTCATGGTTCCGAAAGGCGAGCGGAAGTTACCGGTAAAAATGTCAGCTGTGTGGGATTATTTTACCCTACAAAGCGAAAAAGATGAAGAGGTGGAGTGCAAAACATGCCACAATAAAGTCAGGCGTGGTGGTAAAGTTGTAAGACATTTTAATACAACAAATCTGATCAAGCATTTAGCGAAATACCACCGTAAAGAATATGAAACATTTCTAAAGAAAACTGACGAAAAGAAAAAAAAAGGTCCTACCCAACTAAGTGACAGAAACGTTGGCGAAGCGTGACATACTGCAGCTGAACAGTGCTAAAGTCCAGGGGATAACTAGAGTCATTGCAGAGGAAATAATTCTGGATGATGAGCCGTTATCTCTCGTGAGTAAAGTGGGCTTTCCATGCTCGTCTTTGTTAGAAAGAATCTCCCCATTATGCTCGGACTGCAGTCGGGGGACATTTTATCATTTTATCCCACTCAGGTTGATTGTGTGTTTTGCTTTTTTTTAACAATGTTTACAGCATTATTTGCACTTTATACTGTTCAATGATGCCATTTCTGTTTGTCATGTATAATTTTGTCTATTTTGTGTTTATCCTTGAATAAACAGGTCAGTTTCTTGTTACCAACCATTGTGTATTATTCAAACTCACCTAATTGAGCTGGCTAGTTGTTATCAAGAGTACTAAAACCCTTTTCAACATGAATCTGACAACTAAGTAGGCTAAAAAACTTTAAACTTTAATACATGCTTGGATAGGCCAGTATCGGTATCGGATCGGAAGTGCAAAAACAACATCGGTATCGGATCGGAAGTGCAAAACCCTGGATCGGGACATCCCTAACTCCGGAGCGACTTATACGCCAAAAAATACGGTATTTACATTGTAGATTCAGTGTTTCCTATAGACTGCCAAGATACCTGTGGCGGTGGGGGCGTGGTCACCATGACATCATCGAGTAATTTGCATAATTTACTACAATGATTTGATTTTCTCTAAAAAGGCTAAAAAAATGTATGCTTACTAATTAATAACAGTTTTGTTTTAAACGTCCATCCATCCATCCATTTTACAATATAATTACAACACTTTATGTACATATTTATATACAGATTTGAACAATAAGTTATTCACTGAAATATATTTATTAATTGTGGTTCTTACAAAAAATATATCTTATAAAATATAAAAGCTAAAATGTCTCAAAGCTCTGCCCCTTTAATTAGTGCATACTAAATAATTTAACTTAAGCTTACTACTGCAAGCATATTATTTACCAGCAACATAAAGGGAAACAGAGGCAGAGGTGTCCTGCCACAGTCAGTAACAAATAAACAGAAAACAGTAGTGGTGGTAGATAGACACACAGCTTCATCAAACATCTGATCCACTGAACAAAGAGCTTCAAAAATCTTGATCCTACACTTCTCTTTTGTAAAGTAAATCTGAACAGCCTATATGGGCATCTACATCAACTATATGATTTGCCTGAGAAGCTGGACAGGACAAAAAAAAATAAAAATAAATGTTTTTTTAATTAATTAATTAATTTATTTTATTTGTGGCGGACGTAATTCTTTCGTGGCGGGCCGCCACAAATAAATGAATGTGTGGGAAACCCTGAGATTGTCACTGAAGGCATCAAAACTATGAATGAACACATGTGGAGTTATGTACTTAACAAAAAAAGGTGAAAGAACTGAAAACATGTTTTATATTCTAGTTTCTTCAAAATAGCCACCCTTTGCTCTGATTACTGCTTTGCACACTCTTGGCATTCTCTCGATGAGCTTCAGAGGTAGTCACCTAAAATGGTTTTCACTTCACAGGTGTGCTTGAAGTCGAAGTAGTTTGAAATTGCGTGCGCCTATAAAAGTATGTTGGTGTAAAACCGCTCATTTATCAATTATGAATGTTCAAGCGTTGAAGATCTAATCTGAGTATGTTTTTATTTTGTTAAGTGTTGATGTATTGAATTCCTCTCGCTCGCAGGGGGGCTCGCTGTTTGGGGCGCCGTTCCTGAAGGGCTTCCTGGCTGGTTACGTGGCGGCCAAGCTGCGCTCCTCCGCCATCGTGGGCGTGCTGCTGGGCACCATCACTGGCATGTACGCGGCGCAGAACTACCAAGTGCCCAATATTGAAAGGACGGTGAAAGAGTTGCTTAGCAACCTGACAAAAGGGCCAAAGTAGAGCCACTGACTGGACTCAAACAAGAAAGACTTCCTGCCTGCCATGTTTTTGCTTCTCTAATTTGGTGATAATGATTGTGATCCGGAGTGAGAGGGCGAGGCACAGGAGACGGTGGCTCACGAGGCTCCAATGGGGGGCCCTCTTGTGCGTGATGGTATTCATCTACGGCTCTCACGCGCCTCTCATCGCTCTGAGCAAAGTGGACCAGCGCGTGCCCTTTGACCCCTCCTCTTGCGTGGTCATGATCGAGCTGACCAAGCTGCTCGTCTCGTTCGCCGCTTTCGCCGCAACCGACGGTGCGTCCGCCTCGCTTGCCCGTCCCTCCCCGGCCCTGGCGGCCCCGTACGCCGTCCCCGCCGCGCTGTACGCCCTCAACAACAACCTGGTGGTCCTCATGCAGGCCTACATGGATCCCAGCTCCTTCCAGGTCCTCAGCAACCTTAAAATCGCCGCCACGGCTCTGCTTTACTCACTGTGTCTCGGCAGGAGGCTGCGCCGGGGTCAGTGGTTCAGTCTGGGGCTCCTGATGGCGGCGGGAGCGTGCCACAGCTACAGCAGCCTGGCTCCAGCGGAGGGGGCGGCGGCCAGGCTTTACATCACCGCATGGGGGCTCTTCCTCATGTCGGTGTACTGCTGCGTCTCTGGGCTGGCGGCTGTTTACACAGAAAGGACGCTGAAGAGCCAAAATCTTCCACTCAGCCAACAGAACCTCTACCTCTATGCGTTTGGTGTGCTCATCAACGGGATGTCGTCCCTCTCCGCCCTGGCGAGCGACAAGAGCTTCCTAGAAGGATACTCCTGGCCCGTTTGGGCCATCATTGCAGGGCAGGCGGCGAACGGCCTCCTGATGTCCGTGGTGCTGAAGCACGGCAGCGGCATCACGCGACTATTCGTCATCTCCTGTTCCATGCTGGTCAATGCCTTGTTGTCCTGGACCTTCTTAGGGCTGCAGCTCACCTTCTTCTTCCTTCTGCCCGTTTCCATGGTCGGCCTGGCAGCTTACCTTTACTACACATAGCTGAACCTCCAATCCCTGCTGAAATGTGTGACTATGTCTGCCTTTTCATCCTGCACTAATGTGAACGTGACTTTTGAACTCACTGGCCACTTAATTAGGTACGCCTGTACAATCTTTGCATCATCGTTTCCACTTTACTTTAGATCAGGCTTAGGCGGGCAAATTTAGAGGAAAAAAATGTGTCTGGGGGGTCGGTATACTTATTTTTAGGAACACTAATACAAAACTTGACAATAATGTCTGATCGAATGCTAAAAACGTTATGACAGACCACCTTAAACAGAATGGAATGAAAAAATGTCTAACTGAATGAGACCCAGAATGTACATGAAAATAAAGAATGTGGGATAATATTAACTATATACGGTAAAACACTGAATATTGACAACATATGAACATCACACCCGCTCTCCATCCACAATCAAGCGAAACGCAACAAAATTGCAAAATATAAACACGAATGGTTTAAAAAAAACCCACAGACAATCTGATATCACTAAGCTTTAGAACTTTGTTGTCAAAATCTCCTTCCGCGTCTGTCCCTGACTCCCACATTTCAGGCTCTGGAAACACTCTGTGGAAACACTCCCCACCCACACTGCTTGGTGTCTGGTCTGAGCTGCTGTGACTTATAGAGTACCATAGTAACCAATTAGATTACCATAATAACTAATTAGATGACCATAGTAACTAGTATATCATGCAAAATGCCACCATTTAAATACTTTGTATAGTTTAAGACTTGCGGTCATTTTAAAAAATCCCTGCACATCATAATGGCAGCTACACTTTCCATCTTAAAGGTCTAAAAACATTATTTGGGAATGTCCGGCAGGCCAGATAGAAAAGCTCAACGGGCCGCATTAATTTACCCAGCTCTGTTTTAGATTGACAAACATTTATTCGGTCAATATGTTTAATATTTAGGTGTAGCAGTGCTATAATGTGCCTCTCCTGCAGCTAAACACCACAATAACAGGAACAACCACTGCAATAGACTTTATAAAGGAAGCATATTTGTAACAGCTCTTGTGTTGGATGTCATTATATCGTGCAGGTGCACCTACAGAAGTGTCTAGTCAGCGCTATTTTCCTTGTTGCATCATTGACAATATTATGACGTTCAAAGTCTTTTTTTAAACAATAATACAAATGAATAATATCTGTTCTTAAGAGTGTTGTTTTTTGAATAAAGGATTTGCTGTTCCAAAATTAATTATAAGAGCAATTGAATAAATAACATACAGTAGGGGTGTCCAAATATGAGACACATTTTGTGAATATTTATGTATTGAAAGACAAACTTTAATGTTATTACAATTGCTGTCAACTTGCCAGGTTTTTTTTTTTTTTCTATTTTCAAATTTACGCTGGGTTTGAATTTGTTTTCTACAATATGCAAATATAAGCAAGCTTCAAAAAGCTGAACTATACTTTTGGACACCCATTTTAGATCACTTCATGAATTAAATGTGAAATATTATTTTTGGTCCAATTAAATTGTGAACTATCTTAATTACATTGAAACTTTACTTAGTTTTAATGAACAATACATTTAAATATGTATATAATTAAACATTTGTTAATAGTATTAATATAGTTTTATTTATACAGTATATATATGTGTTCAGTATATATAAATATATATACATTTAAGTATATAGTTAAACATGTGTTAATAGTATTGATGTAGATATATTCATACAGTATATATATGTATATATATACAGTGCCCTCCAAAAGTATTGGAACAGTGAGTCCAATTTGTTTATTTTTGTTGTAGACTGAAAACATTTGGGTTTGACATCAAAAGATGAAAATGGGACAAGAGATCAACATTTCAGCTTTTATTTCCAGGTATTTACATCTGGATCTGATACACAACTTAGAAGATAGCACATTTTGTTTGAAACTACCCATTTTTCATCAGAGCAAAAGTATTGGAACATGTGACTGACAAGTGTGTTTTGTTGCCCAGATGTCTCCCAATGACATTGATTATTCAAACAATAAATAGCACTGAATGTCTGAGCGCAGTTTCAGATTGGGTAGGATAGGTTTTGCCTGTGCAGACTGCATTTAGAGGTAGAACCAACATGAAAACCAGAGAGCTGTCTATGGGTGAAAAAGAAGCAATTGTGAATGTGAGAGAAGATGGACAATCAATCAGAGCCATTGCACAAACATTGGCCATAGCCAGTACAACCATTTGGAATGTCCTGAAGAAGAAAAAACCCACTGGTGTACTAAGCAACAGACGTCGAACAGGTAGACCAAGGAAAACATCAGGAGTTGATGACAGAAACATTGTGAGAGCTATAAAGAAAGACCCTAACACAACCGTTCGTGACATCAGCAACAACCTCCGGAGGGCAGGAGTGAAGGTATCACAATCTACTGTTCGCAGAAGACTTCATGAACAGAAGTACAGAGGCTACACCAGAAGATGCAAACCACTCATTAGAAAGAAGAATAGGAAGGCCAGGCTGGAATTTGCCAAAAGGTACAGAGATGAGCCTCAAAAAATTCTGGGAAAAAGTTTTATGGACTGATGAGACAAAGATTAACTTCTTCCAAAGTGATGGAAAGGCGAAAGTTTGGAGAAAGAAAGGATCTGCTCGTGATCCCAAACATACAAGCTCATCTGTGAAACACGGCGGAGGTAATGTCATGGCTTGGGCTTGCATGGCTTCTTCTGGGACGGGCTCTTTCATCTTCATTGATGATGTAACACATGAAGGCAGCAGCAAAATTAACTCAGAAGTCTACAGAAACATTTTGTCTGCTAATTTAAAGAAAGATGCAACCAAACTGATTGGGAGATCCTTTGTCATGCAGCAAGATAACAACCCAAAACACACTGCCAAAACAACAAAGTAGTTCATCGTGGGCAAGAAGTGGAAGGTTTTAGACTGGCCAAGTCAGTCTCCAGACTTAAACCCAATAGAGCATGCATTTTACCTGCTGAAGAGGAGACTGAAGGGAGTAACCCCCCAAAACAAACAACAACTGAAAGAGGCTGCGGTGAAAGCCTGGAAAAGCATCACAAAAGAAGAATGCAACAGTTTGGTGATGTCATCAATGGCTCACGGGCTTGATGCAGTTATTGAAAGCAAAGGATTTGCAACTAATTATTAAGTCTTATTCACTTTAATCTATTTTAAGTTTATATGTTCCAATACTTTTGCTCACCTAAAAATGTTGTGTTCCATTACAATTAATGCTATCTTCTAAGTTGTGTATCAGATCCAGATGCAAATACCTGGAAATAAAAGCTGAAATGTTGATCTCTTGTCTCATATTCATCTTTTGATGCTAAACCCAAATGTTTTTAGTCTACAACAAAAATAAAGGAATTGGCCTCACTGTTCCAATACTTTTGGAGGGCACTGTATATTCAGTATACATATTTATAAATATATATTGAATGTATTCGTTAAAAATTAGTACATTTTTCTATGTAATTTATACATCTAAATATATAAGCATAGATTACATATATACACAGTATATATTTACATATATACACACACACATATACATATATATATATATATATATGTATACATATGTATATACTACCGTTAAAAAGTTTGGGGTCACATGTAAATGTCCTTATTTTTGAAGGAAAAGCACTGTACTTTTCAATGAAGATAACTTTAAACTAGTCTTAACTGTAAAGAAATACACTCTATACATTGCTAATGTGGTAAATGACTATTCTAGCTGCAAATGTCTGGTTTTTGGTGCAATATCTACATAGGTGTATAGAGGCCCATTTCCAGCAACTATCACTCCAGTGTTCTAATGGTACAATGTGTTTGCTCATTGGCTCAGAAGGCTAATTGATGATTAGAAAACCCTTGTGCAATCATGTTCACACATCTGAAAACACTTTAGCTCGTTACAGAAGCTACAAAACTGACCTTCCTTTGAGCAGATAGACTTTCTGGAGCAT